>NW_025727288.1:0-158837 GCF_021461385.2 Schistocerca piceifrons | reverse complement strand
GAAGGTCAGAGGGATACAGTAAACCTGAAGTGAAGCATCGGAATCTGTAACTAGTGTAACAGGAGTGGTTCAAACTTAGACAGTTAGAAGAGTTAATTTTCTTGTACTTAAGTCGGCATTGTGCCTTTTCTATTTAATTCCGATGCAATTTCTATGTTTCATCGTCAATTAGAAGGTCAGAGGGATACAGTAAACCCGAAGTGAAGCATCGTAATCAATGACTAGTGTCACAGGAATGGTTCAACACATAGACAGTAAGAAGAGTCAGTTTTCTTGTACTTAAGTCGGCATTGTGCCTTTTATATTTAATTCCGATGCAATATCTGTGTTTCATCGTCAATTAGAAGGTCAGAGGGATACAGTATACCTTAAGTGAAGCATCGGAATCTATACCTAGTATAAGAGGAATGGTTCAAACATAGACAGTTAGAAGAGTTAGTTTTCTTGTACTTAAGTGGGCATTGTGCCTTTTCTATTTAATTCCGATGCAATTTCTGTGTTTCATCGTCAATAAGAAATTCAGAGGGATGCAGTAAACCTGACGTGAAGCATCGGAATCTATAACTAGTGTAATAGGAATGGTTCAAACCACAGACAGTAAGAAGAGTCAGTTATCTTGTACTTAAGTCGGCACTGTGCCTTTTGTATTTAATTCCGATGCAATTTCTGTGTTTCATCGTCAATAAGAAGGTCAGAGGGATACAGTATACCTTAAGTGGAGCATCGGAATCTATACCTAGTATAAGAGGAATGGTTCAAACATAGACAGTTAGAAGAGTTAGTTTTCTTGTACTTAAGTCGGCATTGTGCCTTTTCTATTTAATTCCGATGCAATTTCTATGTTTCATCGTAATTAGAAGGTCAGAGGGATACAGTAAACCCGAAGTGAAGCATCGGAATCAATGACTAGTGTCACAGGAATGGTTCAACACATAGACAGTAAGAAGAGTCAGTTTTCTTGTACTTAAGTCGGCATTGTGCCTTTTATATTTAATTCCGATGCAATATCTGTGTTTCATCGTCAGTAAGAAGGTCAGAGGGATACAGTTAACCCTGAAGTGAAGCATCGGAATCTATAAGTAGAGTCACAGGAATGGTTCAAAGCATAGACTGTAAGAAGAGTCAGTTTTCTTGTACTTAAGTCGGCATTATGCCTTTTGTATTTACGTCCGATTCAATTTCTGTGTTTCATCGTCAATAAGTAGGTCAGAGGGATACAGTAAACCTGAAGTGAAGCATTAGAATCTATAACTAGTGTCACAGGAATGGTTCAAAACATAGGCAGTAAGAAGAGTCAGTTTTCTTGTACTTGAGTCTGCATTGTGCCTTTTGTATTTAATTCCGATGCAATTTCTGCGTTTCATCGTCAATAAGAACATCAGAGGGATACAGAAAACCTGAAACGACGCATTGAAATCTATAACTCGTGTCACAGGAATGGTTCAAAACATAGACTGTAAGAAGAGTCAGTTTTCTTGTACTTAAGTCGGCATTGTGCCTTTTGAATTTAATTCCGATGCAATTTCTGTGATTCATCGTCAATAAGAAGGTCAGAGGGATACAGTAGACCTGAAGTGAAGCATCGGAATCTATAACTAGTGTCAGATGAATGGTTCAAAACATAGACAGTGAGAAGAGTCAGTTTTCTTGTACTTAAGTCAGCATTGTGCCTTTTGTATTTAATTCCGATGCAATATCTGTGTTACATCGTCAATAAGAATGTCAGAGGGATACAGTAAACCTGAAGTGAAGCATCGGAATCTATAACTAGTGTCACAGGAATGGTTCAAATCATAGACAATAAGAAGAATCAGTTATCTTGTACTTAAGTCGGTATTGTGCCTTTTGTATTTAATTCAGAAGCAATTTCTGTTTTTCATCGTCAATACGAAGGCCAGAGGGATACAGTAAACCTGAAGTAAAGCATCGGAATCTATAACGAGTGTCACATGAATGGTTGAAAACGTAGACAGTAGGAAGAGTCAGTTTTCTTGTACTTAAGTCGGCATTGTACCTTTTGTATTAATTCCGATGCAACTTCTGTGTTTCATCGTCAATAAGTACATCAGAGGGATACAGTAAACCTGAAGTGAAGCATCGGAATCTATAACTAGTGTCACAGGAATGGTTCAAAACATAGACAGTAAGAAGAGTCAGTTATCTTGTACTTAAGTCGGCATTGTGCCTTTTGTATTTAATTCCGATGCAATTTCTGTGTTTCATTGTCAATAAGAAGGACAGAAGGATACAGTAAACCTGAAGTGAGGCATCGGAATCTATAACTAGTGTCACAGGAGTGGTTCAAAACATTGACAGTAGGAAGAGTCAGTTTTCTTGTACTTAAGTCGGCATTGTGCCTTTTGTATTTAATTCCGATGAAATTTCTGTGTTTCATCGTCAATAAGAAGGTCAGAGGGATACAGTAAACCTGAAGTGAAGCATCGGTATCTATAACTAGTGTCACAGGAATGGATCAAAACATAAACAGTAAGAAGAGACAGTTTTCTTGTACTTAAGTCGGCATTGTGCCTTTTATATTTAATTTCGATGCAATTTCTGTGTTTCATCGTCAATTAGAAGGTCAGAGTGAAACAGTAAACATGAAGTGAAGCATCGGAATCTATAACTAGTGTCACAGGAATGGTTCAAATCATAGACAATAAGAAGAATCAGTTATCTTGTACTTAAGTCGCCATTGTGCCTTTTGTATATAATTCCGATGCAATTTCTGTGTTTCATCGTCAATAAGTACATCAGAGGGATACAGTTAACCTGAAGCGAAGCATTAGAATCTATAACTAGTGTCACAGGAATGGTTCAAAACATAGGCAGTAAGAAGAGTCAGTTTTCTTGTACTTGAGCCTGCATTGTGCCTTTTGTATTTAATTCCGATGCAATTTCTGCGTTTCATCGTCAATAAGTACATCAGAGGGTTACAGTAAACCTGAAGCGAAGCATTGGAATCTATAACTAGTGGCACAGGAATGGTTCAAAACATAGACTGTAAGAAGAGTCAGTTTTCTTGTACTTAAGTCGGCATTGTGCCTTTTGAATTTAATTCCGATGCAATTTCTGTGATTCATCGTCAATAAGAAGGTCAGAGGGATACAGTAGACCTGAAGTGAAGCATCGGAATCTATAACTAGTGTCAGATCAATGGTTCAAAACATAGACAGTGAGAAGAGTCAGTTTTCTTGTACTTATGTCAGCATTGTGCCTTTTGTAATAAATTCCGATACAATATCTGTGTTTCATCGTCAATAAGAAGGTCAGTGGGATACAGTAAACCTGAAGTGAAGCATCGGAATCTATAACTAGTGTCACAGGAATGGTTCAAAACATAGACAGTAAGAAGAGTCAGTTTTCTTGTACTTAAGTCGGCATTTTTCCTATTGTATTTAATTCCGATGCAATATCTGTGTTACATCGTCAATAAGAAGGTCAGAGGGATACAGTAAACCTGAAGTGAAGCATCGGAATCTATAACTAGTGTCACAGGAATGGTTCAAATCATAGCCAATAAGAAGAATCAGTTATCTTGTACTTAAGTCGGCATTGTGCCTTTTGTATTTAATTCAGAAGCAATTTCTGTGTTTCGTCGTCAATAAGAAGGTCAGAGGAATACAGTATACCTTAAGTGAAGCATCGGAATCTATACCTAGTATAAGAGGAATGGTTCAAACATAGACAGTTAGAAGAGTTAGTTTTCTTGTACTTAAGTCGGCATTGTGCCTTTTCTATTTAATTCCGATGCAATTTCTATGTTTCATCGTCAATTAGAGGGTCAGAGGGATACAGTAAACCTGAAGTGAAGCATCGGAATCAGTAACTAGTGTCACAAAAATGGATCACAACGTAGACAGTAAGAAGAGTCAGTTTTCTTGTACTTAAGTCGGCATTGTTCCTATTGTATTTAATTCCGATGCAATATCTGTGTTACATCGTCAATAAGAAGGTCAGAGGGATACAGTAAACCTGAAGTGAAGCATCGGAATCTATAACTAGTGTCACAGGAATGGTTCAAATCATAGACAATAAGAAGAATCAGTTATCTTGTACTTAAGTCGGCATTGTGCCTTTTGTATTTAATTCAGAAGCAATTTCTGTGTTTCGTCGTCAATAAGAAGGTCAGAGGGATACAGTATACCTTAAGTGAAGCATCGGAATCTATACCTAGTATAAGAGGAATGGTTCAAACATAGACAGTTAGAAGAGTTAGTTTTCTTGTACTTAAGTCGGCATTGTGCCTTTTCTATTTAATTCCGATGCAATTTCTATGTTTCATCGTCAATTAGAAGGTCAGAGGGATACAGTATACCTTAAGTGAAGCATCGGAATCTATACCTAGTATAAGAGGAATGGTTCAAACATAGACAGTTAGAAGAGTTACTTTTCTTGTACTTAAGTCGGCATTGTGCCTTTTCTATTTAATTCCGATGCAATTTCTGTGTTTCATCGTCAATAAGAAATTCAGAGGGATGCAGTAAACCTGACGTGAAGCATCGGAATCTATAACTGGTGTAATAGGAATGGTTCAAACCACAGACAGTAAGAAGAGTCAGTTATCTTGTACTTAAGTCGGCACTGTGCCTTTTGTATTTAATTCCGATGCAATTTCTGTGTTTCATCGTCAATAAGAAGGTCAGAGGGATACAGTATACCTTAAGTGGAGCATCGGAATCTATACCTAGTATAAGAGGAATGGTTCAAACATAGACAGTTAGAAGAGTTAGTTTTCTTGTACTTAAGTCGGCATTGTGCCTTTTCTATTTAATTCCGATGCAATTTCTATGTTTCATCGTAATTAGAAGGTCAGAGGGATACAGTAAACCCGAAGTGAAGCATCGGAATCAATGACTAGTGTCACAGGAATTGTTCAACACATAGACAGTAAGAAGAGTCAGTTTTCTTGTACTTAAGTCGGCATTGTGCCTTTTATATTTAATTCCGATGCAATATCTGTGTTTCATCGTCAGTAAGAAGGTCAGAGGGATACAGTAAACCTGAAGTGAAGCATCGGAATCTATAAGTAGAGTCACAGGAATGGTTCAAAGCATAGACTGTAAGAAGAGTCAGTTTTCTTGTACTTAAGTCGGCATTATGCCTTTTGTATTTACGTCCGATGCAATTTCTGTGTTTCATCGTCAATACGTAGGTCAGAGGGATACAGTAAACCTGAAGTGAAGCATTAGAATCTATAACTAGTGTCACAGAAATGGTTCAAAACATAGGCAGTAAGAAGAGTCAGTTTTCTTGTACTTGAGTCTGCATTGTGCCTTTTGTATTTAATTCCGATGCAATTTCTGCGTTTCATCGTCAATAAGAACATCAGAGGGATACAGAAAACCTGAAGCGACGCATTGAAATCTATAACTCGTGTCACAGGAATGGTTCAAAACATAGACTGTAAGAAGAGTCAGTTTTCTTGTACTTAAGTCGGCATTGTGCCTTTTGAATTTAATTCGGATGCAATTTCTGTGATTCATCGTCAATAAGAAGGTCAGAGGGATACAGTAGACCTGAAGTGAAGCATCGGAATCTATAACTAGTGTCAGATGAATGGTTCAAAACATAGACAGTGAGAAGAGTCAGTTTTCTTGTACTTAAGTCAGCATTGTGCCTTTTGTAATTAATTCCGATATAATATCTGTGTTTCATCGTCAATAAGAAGGTCAGTGGGATACAGTGAACCTGAAGTGAAGCATCGGAATCTATAACTAGTGTCACAGGAATGGTTGAAAACATAGACAGTAAGAAGAGTCAGTTTTCTTGTACTTAAGTCGGCATTGTTCCTATAGTATTTAATTCCGATGCAATATCTGTGTTACATCGTCAATAAGAATGTCAGAGGGATGCAGTAAACCTGAAGTGAAGCATCGGAATCTATAACTAGTGTCACAGGAATGGTTCAAATCATAGACAATAAGAAGAATCAGTTATCTTGTACTTAAGTCGGTATTGTGCCTTTTGTATTTAATTCAGAAGCAATTTCTGTTTTTCATCGTCAATACGAAGGCCAGAGGGATACAGTAAACCTGAAGTAAAGCATCGGAATCTATAACGAGTGTCACATGAATGGTTGAAAACGTAGACAGTAGGAAGAGTCTGTTTTCTTGTACTTAAGCCGGCATTGTGTCTTTTAAATTTAATTCCGATGCAATTTCTGTGTTTCATTGTCAATAAGAAGGACAGAGGGATACAGTAAACCTGAAGTGAGGCATCGGAATCCATAACTAGTGTCACAGGAGTGGTTGAAACATTGACAGTAAGAAGAGTCAGTTTTCTTGTACTTAAGTTGGCATTGTGCCTTTTGTATTTAATTCCGATGCAATTTCTGTGTTTCATCGCCAATAAGAAGGTCAGAGGGATACAGTAAACCTGAAGTGAAGCATCGGAATCTATAACTAGTGTAACAGGAGTGGTTCAAACTTAGACAGTTAGAAGAGTTAATTTTCTTGTACTTAAGTCGGCATTGTGCCTTTTCTATTTAATTCCGATGCAATTTCTATGTTTCATCGTCAATTAGAAGGTCAGAGGGATACAGTAAACCCGAAGTGAAGCATCGTAATCAATGACTAGTGTCACAGGAATGGTTCAACACATAGACAGTAAGAAGAGTCAGTTTTCTTGTACTTAAGTCGGCATTGTGCCTTTTATATTTAATTCCGATGCAATATCTGTGTTTCATCGTCAATAAGAAGATCAGAGGGATACAGTAAACCTGAAGTGAAGAATCGGAATCTATAAGTAGAGTCTCAGGAATGGTTCAAAGCATAGACTGTAAGAAGAGTCAGTTTTCTTGTACTTAAGTCAGCATTGTGCCTTTTGTATTTAATTCCGATGCAATTTCTGTGTTTTATCGTCAATAAGAACGTCACTGGGATACAGTAAACCTTAAGTGAAGCATTGGAATCTATAACTAGTGTCACAGGAATGGTTCAAAACATAGACAGTAAGAAGAGTCAGCTTTCTTGTACTTAAGTCGGTATTGTAGTTTTTGTATTAATTCCGATGCAATTTCTGCGTTTCATCGTCAATAAGAAGGTCAGAGGGATACAGTAAACCAGAAGTGAAGCATCGGAATCAATAACTAGTGTCACAGGAATGGTTCAAATCATAGACAGTAAGAAGAGTCAGCTTTCTTGTACTTAAGTCGGTATTGTAGCTTTTGTATTAATTCCGATGCAATTTCTGTGTTTCATCGTCAATAAGAAGGTCAGAGGGATACAGTAAACCTGAAGTAAAGCATCGGAATCTATAACGAGTGTCACATGAATGGTTCAAAACATAGACAGTAAGAAGAATCTGTTTTCTTGTACTTAAGTCGGCATTGTGCCTTTTGTACTTAATTCCGAAGCAATTTCTGTGTCATCGTCAATAAGAAGGTCAGAGGGATACAGTAAACCTGACGTGAAGCATCGGAATCTATAACTAGTGTAATAGGAATGGTTCAAACCACAGACAGTTAGAAGAGTCAGTTATCTTGTACTTAAGTCGGCATTGTGCCTTTTGTACTTAATTCCGAAGCAATTTCTGTGTCATCGTCAATAAGAAGGTCAGAGGGATACAGTAAACCTGAAGTAAAGCATCGGAATCTGTAACGAGTGTCACATGAATGGTTCAAAATATAGACAGTAAGAAGAGTCAGTTTTCTTGTACTTAAGTCGGCATTGTACCTTTTGTATTAATTCCGATGCAATTTCTGTGTCTCATCGTCAATAAGAAGGTCAGAGGGATACAGTAAACCTGAAGTGAAGCATCGGAATCTATAACTAGTGACACAGGAAGGATTCAAAACATAGACAGTAAGAAGAGTCAGTTTTCTAGTACTTAAGTCGGCATTGTGTCTTTTAAATTTAATTCCGATGCAATTTCTGTGTTTCATTGTCAATAAGAAGGACAGAGGGATACAGTAAACCTGAAGTGAGGCATCGGAATCCATAACTAGTGTCACAGGAGTGGTTGAAACATTGACAGTAAGAAGAGTCAGTTTTCTTGTACTTAAGTTGGCATTGTGCCTTTTGTATTTAATTCCGATGCAATTTCTGTGTTTCATCGCCAATAAGAAGGTCAGAGGGATACAGTAAACCTGAAGTGAAGCATCGGAATCTATAACTAGTGTAACAGGAGTGGTTCAAACTTAGACAGTTAGAAGAGTTAATTTTCTTGTACTTAAGTCGGCATTGTGCCTTTTCTATTTAATTCCGATGCAATTTCTATGTTTCATCGTCAATTAGAAGGTCAGAGGGATACAGTAAACCCGAAGTGAAGCATCGTAATCAATGACTAGTGTCACAGGAATGGTTCAACACATAGACAGTAAGAAGAGTCAGTTTTCTTGTACTTAAGTCGGCATTGTGCCTTTTATATTTAATTCCGATGCAATATCTGTGTTTCATCGTCAATAAGAAGATCAGAGGGATACAGTAAACCTGAAGTGAAGAATCGGAATCTATAAGTAGAGTCTCAGGAATGGTTCAAAGCATAGACTGTAAGAAGAGTCAGTTTTCTTGTACTTAAGTCAGCATTGTGCCTTTTGTATTTAATTCCGATGCAATTTCTGTGTTTTATCGTCAATAAGAACGTCACTGGGATACAGTAAACCTTAAGTGAAGCATTGGAATCTATAACTAGTGTCACAGGAATGGTTCAAAACATAGACAGTAAGAAGAGTCAGCTTTCTTGTACTTAAGTCGGTATTGTAGTTTTTGTATTAATTCCGATGCAATTTCTGCGTTTCATCGTCAATAAGAAGGTCAGAGGGATACAGTAAACCAGAAGTGAAGCATCGGAATCAATAACTAGTGTCACAGGAATGGTTCAAATCATAGACAGTAAGAAGAGTCAGCTTTCTTGTACTTAAGTCGGTATTGTAGCTTTTGTATTAATTCCGATGCAATTTCTGTGTTTCATCGTCAATAAGAAGGTCAGAGGGATACAGTAAACCTGAAGTAAAGCATCGGAATCTATAACGAGTGTCACATGAATGGTTCAAAACATAGACAGTAAGAAGAATCTGTTTTCTTGTACTTAAGTCGGCATTGTGCCTTTTCTATTCAATTCCGATGCAATATCTGTGTTTCATCGTCAATAAGAAGGTCAGAGGGATACAGTAAACCTTAAGTGAAGCATCGGAATCTATACCTAGTATAACAGGAATTGTTAAAACATAGACAGTTAGAAGAGTTAGTTTTCTAGTACTAAAGTCGGCATTGTGCCTTTTCTATTTAATTCCGATGCAATTTCTATGTTTCATCGTCAATTAGAAGGTCAGAGGGATACAGTAAACCTGAAGTGAAGCATCGGAATCAATAACTAGTGTCACAGGAATGGTTCCCAACATAGACAGTAAGAAGAGTCAGTTATCTTGTACTTAAGTCGGCATTGTGCCTTTTATATTAAATTCCGATGCAATTTCTGTGTTTTATCGTCAATAAGAAGGTCAGAGGGATACAGTAAACCTGACGTGAAGCATCGGAATCTGTAACTAGTGTAATAGGTTTGGTTCAAACCACAGACAGTAAGAAGAGTCAGTTATCTTGTACTTAGTCGGCATTGTGCCTTTTGTACTTAATTCCGAAGCAATTTCTGTGTTTCATCGTCAATAAGAAGGACAGAGGGATACAGTAAACCTGAAGTAAAGCATCGGAATCTATAACGAGTGTCACACGAATGGTTCAAAATATAGACAGTAAGAAGGGTCAGTTTTCTTCTAGGTAAGTCGGCATTGTACCTTTTGTATTAATTCCGATGCATTCTGTGTTTCATCGCCAATAAGAAGGTCAGAGGGATACAGAAAAACCTGAAGTGAAGCATCGGAATCTATACCTAGTGTCACAGGAATGGTTCAAAGCATAGACAGTAAGAAGAGTCAGTTTTCTTGTACTTAAGTCGGCATTGTGTCGTTTGTATTTAATTCCGATGCAATTTCTGTGTTTCATTGGCAATAAGAAGGACAGAGGGATACAGTTAACCTGAAGTGAGGCATCAGAATCCATAACTAGTGTCACAGGAGTGGTTCAAAACATTGACAGTAGGAAGAGTCAGTTTTCTTGTACTTAAGTCGGCATTGTGCCTTTTGTATTTAATTCCAACGCAATTTCTGTGTTTCATCGTCAATAAGAAGGTCAGAGGGATACAGTAAACCTGAAGTGAAGCATCGGTATCTAAAACTAGTGTCACAGGAATGGTTCAAAACATAGACAGTAAGAAGAGTCAGTTTTCTTGTACTTAAGTCGGCATTGTGCCTTTTATATTTAATTCCGATGCAATTTCTGTGTTTCATCGTCAATAAGAAGGTCAGAGGGAAACAGTAAACCTGAAGTGATGCATCGGAATCTATAACTAGTGTCACAGGAATGGTTCAAATCATAGACAATAAGAAGAATCAGTTATCTTGTACTTAAGTCGGCATTGTACCTTTTGTATTAATTCCGATGCAATTTCTGCGTTTCATCGTCAATAAAAAGGTCAGAGGGATACAGTAAAAATGAAGCGAAGCATCGGAATCAATAACTAGTTTCACAGGAATGGTTCAAATCATAGACAGTAAGAAGAGACAGTTTTCTTGTACTTAAGTCGGCATTGTGTCTTTTGTATTTAATTCCGATGCAATTTCTGTGTTTCATTGTCAATAAGAAGGACAGAGGGATACAGTAAACCTGAAGTGAGGCATCGGAATCTATAACTAGTGTCACAGGAGTGGTTCAAGACATTGACAGTAAGAAGAGTCAGCTTTCTTGTACTTAAGTCGGCATTGTGCATTTAGTATTTAATTCCGATGCAATTTCTGTGTTTCGTCATCAATAAGAAGGTCAGAGGGATACAGTAAACCTGAAGTAAAGCATCGGAATCTATAACGAGTGTCACATGAATGGTTCAAAACATAGACAGTAAGAAGAATCAGTTTTCTTGTACTTAAGTCGGCATTGTGCCGTATATATTCAATTCCGATGCAATATCTGTGTTTCATCGTCAATAAGAAGGTCAGAGGGATACAGTAAACCTGAAGTGAGGCATCGGAATCTATAACTAGTGTCACAGGAGTGGTTCAAAACATTGACAGTAATAAGAGTCAGTTTTCTTGTACATAAGTCGGCATTGTGCCTTTTGTATTTAATTCCGACGCAATTTCTGTGTCTCATCGTCAATAAGAAGGTCAGAGGGATACAGTAAACCTGACGTGAAGCATCGGAATCTATAACTAGTGTAATAGGTATGGTTCAAACCACAGACAGTAAGAAGAGTCAGTTATCTTGTACTTAAGTCGGCATTGTGCCTTTTGTACTTAATTCCGAAGCAATTTCTGTGTTTCATCGTCAATAAGAAGGACAGAGGGGTACAGTAAAGCTGAAGTTAAGCATCGGAATCTATAACGAGTGTCACATGAATGGTTCAAAATATAGACAGTAAGAAGAGTCAGTTTTCTTGTAGTTAAGCCGGCATTGTACCTTTTGTATTAATTCCGATGCAATTTCTGTGTTTCATCGTCAATAGGAAGGTCAGAGGGATACAGTATACCTGAAGTGAAGCATCGGAATCTATACCTAGTTTCACAGGAATGGTTCAAAACATAGACAGTAAGAAGAGTCAGTTTTCTTGTACTTAAGTCGGCATTGTGTCTTTAGTATATAATTCCGATGCAATTTCTGTGTTTCATTGTCAATAAGAAGGACAGAGGGATACAGTAAACCTGAAGTGAGGCATCGGAATCTATAACTAGTGTCACAGGAGTGGTTCAAAAACATTGACAGTAAGAAGAGTCAGTTTTCTTGTACTTAAGTCGGCATTGTGCCTTTTGTATTTAATTCCGATGCAATTTCTGTGTTTCATCGTCAATAAGAAGGTCAGAGGGATACAGTAAACCTGATGTGAAGCATCGGAATCTATAACTAGTGTCACATGAATGGTTCAAAACATAGACATTGAGAAGAGTCATTTTTCTTGTACTTTAGTCAGCATTGTGCCTTTTGTAATTAATTCCGATACAATATCTGTGTTTCATCGTCTATAAGAAGGTCAGTGGGATACAGTAAACCTGAAGTGAAGCATCGGAATCTATAACTAGTGTCACAGGAATGGTTCAAAACATTGACAGTAGGAAGAGTCAGTTTTCTTGTACTTAAGTCGGCATTGTGCCTTTTATATTTAATTCCGATGCAATTTCTGTGTTTCATCGTCAATAAGAAGGTCAGAGGGATACAGTAAACCTGACGTGAAGCATCGGAATCTATAACTAGTGTAAGAGGTATGGTTCAAACCACAGACAGTAAGAAGAGTCAGTTTTCTTGTAGTTAAGTCGGCATTGTACCTTTTGTATTAATTCCGATGCAATTTCTGTGTTTCATCGTCAATAAGTAGGTCAGAGGGATACAGTAAACCTGAAGTGAAGCATCGGAATCTATACCTAGTGTCACAGGAATGGTTTAAAACATAGACAGTAAGAAGAGTCAGTTTTCTTGTACTTAAGTCGGCATTGTGCCTTTTGTATTTAATTCCGAAGGAATTTCTGTGTTTCATCGTCAATAAGAAGGTCAGAGGGATACAGTAAACCTGAAGTGAAGCATCGGAATCAATAACTAGTGTCACAGGAATGGTTCAAAACATTGACAGTAAGAAGAGTCAGTTTCCCTGTACTTAAGTCGGCATTGTGCCTTTTGTATTTAATTCCGATGCAATTTCTGTGTTTCATCGTCAATAAGAAGGTCAGAGGGATACGGTAAACCTGAAGTGAAGCATCGGAATCTATAACTAGTGTCACATGAATGGTTCAAAGCATAGACAGTGAGAAGAGTCAGTTTTCTTGTACTTAAGTCAGCAGTGTGCCTTTTGTAATTAATTCCGATACAATATCTGTGTTTCATCGTCAATAAGAAGGTCAGTGGGATACAGTAAGCCTGAAGTAAAGCATCGGAATCTATAACGAGTGTCACATGAATGGTTCAAATATAGACAGTAAGAAGAGTCAGTTTTCTTGTACTTAAGTCGGCATTGTGTCTTTTGTATTTTATTCCGATGCAATTTCTGTGATTCATTGTCAATAAGAAGGACAGAGGGATACAGTAAACCTGAAGTGAGGCATCGGAATCTATAACTAGTGTCACAGGAGTGGTTCAAAACATTGACAGTAAGAAGAGTCAGTTTTCTTGTACTTAAGTCGGCATTGTGCCTTTTGTATTTAATTCCGATGCAATTTCTGTGTTTCATCGTCAATAAGAAGGTCAGAGGGATACAGTAAACCTGAAGTGAGGCATCGGAATCTACAACTAGTGTCACAGGAGTGGTTCAAAACATTGACAGTAAGAAGAGTCAGTTTTCTTGTACTTAAGTCGGCATTGTACCTTTAGTATTTAATTCCGATGCAATTTCTGTGTTTCATTGTCAATAAGAAGGACAGAGGGATACAGTAAACCTGAAGTGAGGCATCGGAATCTACAACTAGTGTCACAGGAGTGGTTCAAAGTCATTGACAGTAAGAAGAGTCAGTTTTCTTGTACTTAAGTCGGCATTGTACCTTTTGTATTAATTCACATGCAATTTCTGTGTTTCATTGTCAATAAGAAGGACAGAGGGATACAGTAAACCTGAAGTGAGGCATCGGAATCTATAACTAGTGTCACAGGAGTGGTTCAAAACATTGACAGTAAGAAGAGTCAGTTTTCTTGTACTTAAGTCGGCATTGTGCCTTTTGTATTTAATTCCGATGCAATTTCTGTGTTTCATCGTCAATAAGAAGGTCAGAGGGATACAGTAAACCTGAAGTGAAGCATCGGAATCTATAACTAGTGTCACATGATTGGTTCAAAGCATAGACAGTGAGAAGAGTCAGTTTTCTTGTACTTAAGTCAGCATTGTGCCTTTTGTAATTAATTCCGATACAATATCTGTGTTTCATCGTCAATAAGAAGGTCAGTGGGATACAGTAAACCTGAAGTAAAGCATCGGAATCTATAACGAGTGTCACATGAATTGTTCAAACATAGACAGTAAGAAGAGTCAGTTTTCTTGTACTTAAGTCGGCATTGTGTCTTTTGTATTTAATTCAGATGCAATTTCTGTGATTCATTGTCAATAAGAAGGACAGAGGGATACAGTAAACCTGAAGTGAGGCATCGGAATCTATAACTAGTGTCACAGGAGTGGTTCAAAACATTGACAGTAAGAAGAGTCAGTTTTCTTGTACTTAAGTCGGCATTGTGCCTTTTGTATTTAATTCCGATGCAATTTCTGTGTTTCATCGTCAATAAGAAGGTCAGAGGGATACAGTAAACCTGAAGTGAGGCATCGGAATCTATAACTAGTGTCACAGGAGTGGTTCAAAACATTGACAGTAAGAAGAGTCAGTTTTCTTGTACTTAAGTCGGCATTGTGCCTTTTGTATTTAATTCCGACGCAATTTCTGTGTTTCATCGTCAATAAGAAGGTTCAAGGGATACAGTAAACCTGACGTGAAGCATCGGAATCTATAACTAGTGTAATAGGTATGGTTCAAACCACAGACAGTAAGAAGAGTCAGTTATCTTGTACTTAAGTCGGCATTGTGCCTTCTGTACTTAATTCCGAAGCAATTTCTGTGTTTCATCGTCAATAAGAAGGACAGAGGGATACAGTAAACCTGAAGTAAAGCATCGGAATCTATAACGAGTGTCACATGAATGGTTCAAAATATAGACAGTAAGAAGAGTCAGTTTTCTTGTAGTTAAGCCGGCATTGTACCTTTTGTATTAATTCCGATGCAATTTCTGTGCTTCATCGTCAATAGGAATTTCAGAGGGATACAGTATACCTGAAGTGAAGCATCGGAATCTATACCTAGTTTCACAGGAATGGTTCAAAACATAGACAGTAAGAAGAGTCAGTTTTCTTGTACTTAAGTCGGCATTGTGTCTTTAGTATTTAATTCCGATGCAATTTCTGTGTTTCATTGTCAATAAGAAGGACAGAGGGATACAGTAAACCTGAAGTCAGACATCGGAGTCTATAACTAGTGTCACAGGAGTGGTTCAAAAACATTGACAGTAAGAAGAGTCAGTTTACTTGTACTTAAGTCGGCATTGTGCCTTTTGTATTTAATTCCGATGCAATTTCTGTGTTTCATCGTCAATAAGAAGGTCAGAGGGATACAGTAAACCTGAAGTGAAGCATCGGAATCTATAACTAGTGTCACATGAATGGTTCAAAACATAGACATTGAGAGAGTCATTTTTCTTGTACTTAAGTCAGCATTGTGCCTTTTGTAATTAATTCCGATACAATATCTGTGTTTCATCGTCTATAAGAAGGTCAGTGGGATACAGTAAACCTGAAGTGAAGCATCGGAATCTATAACTAGTGTCACAGGAATGGTTCAAAACATTGACAGTAGGAAGAGTCAGTTTTCTTGTACTTAAGTCGGCATTGTGCCTTTTGTATTTAATTCCGAAGGAATTTCTGTGTTTCATCGTCAATAAGAAGGTCAGAGGGATACAGTAAACCTGAAGTGAAGCATCGGAACCAATAACTAGTGTCACAGGAATGGTTCAAATCATAGACAGTAAGAAGAGTCAGTTTTCTTGTACTTAAGTCGGCATTGTGTCTTTTGTATTTAATTCCGATGGAATTTCTGTGTTTCATTGTCAATAAGAAGGACAGAGGGATACAGTAAACCTGAAGTGAGGCATCGGAATCTATAACTAGTGTCACAGGAGTGGTTCAAACATTGACAGCAAGAAGAGTCAGTTTTCTTGTACTTAAGTCGGCATTGTGCCGTTTGTATTTAATTCCGATGCAATTTCTGTGTTTCATCGTCAATAAGAAGGTCAGAGGGATACAGTAAACGTTAAGTGAAGCATCGGAATCTATACCTAGTATAACAGGAATTGTTCAAACATAGACAGTTAGAAGAGTTAGTTTTCTAGTACTTAAGTCGGCATTGTGCCTTTTCTATTTAATTCGGATGCAATTTCTATGTTTCATCGTCAATTAGAAGGTCAGAGGGATACAGTAAACCTGAAGTGAAGCATCGGAATCACTAACTAGTGTCACGGGAATGGTTCACAACATAGACAGTAAGAAGAGTCAGTTATCTTGTACTTAAGTCGGCATTGTGCCTTTTATATTTAATTCCGATGCAATTTCTGTGTTTCATCGTCAATAAGAAGGTCAGAGGGATACAGTAAACCTGACGTGAAGCATCGGAATCTATAACTAGTGTAATAGGTATGGTTCAAACCACAGACAGTAAGAAGAGTCAGTTTTCTTGTGGTTAAGTCGGCATTGTACCTTTTGTATTAATTCCGATGCAATTTCTGTGTTTCATCGTCAATAAGAAGGTCAGAGGGATACAGTAAACCTGAAGTGAAGCATCGGAATCTATACCTAGTGTCACAGGAATGGTTCAAAGCATAGACAGTAAGAAGAGTCAGTTTTCTTATACTTAAGTCGGCATTGTGTCTTTTGTATTTAATTCAGATGCAATTTCTGTGTTTCATTGTCAATAAGAAGGACAGAGGGATACAGTAAACCTGAAGTGAGGCATCGGAATCTATAACTAGTGTCACAGGAGTGGTTCAAAACATTGACAGTAAGAAGAGTCAGTTTTCTTGTACTTAAGTCGACATTGTGCCTTTTGTATTAATTCCGATGCAATTTCTGTGTTTCATCGTCAATAAGAAGGTCAGAGGGATACAGTAAACCCGAAGTGAAGCATCGGAATCTATAACTAGTGTCACATGAATGGTTCAAAGCATAGACAGTGAGAAGAGTCAGTTTTCTTGTACTTAAGTCAGCATTGTGCCTTTTGTAATTAATTCCGATACAATATCTGTGTTTCATCGTCAATAAGAAGGTCAGTGGGATACAGTAAACCTGAAGTAAAGCATCGGAATCTATAACGAGTGTCACATGAATGGTTCAAACATAGACAGTAAGAAGAGTCAGTTTTCTTGTACTTAAGTCGGCATTGTGTCTTTTGTATTTAATTCAGATGCAATTTCTGTGATTCATTGTCAATAAGAAGAACAGAGGGATACAGTAAACCTGAAGTGAGGCATCGGAATCTATAACTAGTGTCACAGGAGTGGTTCAAAACATTGACAGTAAGAAGAGTCAGTTTTCTTGCACTTAAGTCGGCATTGTGAGTTTTGTATTTAATTCCGATGCAATTTCTGTGTTTCATCGTCAATAAGAAGGTCAGAGGGATACAGTAAACCTGAAGTGAAGCATCGGAATCTATAACTAGTGTCACATGAATGGTTCAAAACATAGACAGTGAGAAGAGTCAGTTTTCTTGTACTTAAGTCAGCATTGTGACTTTTGTAATTAATTCCGATACAATATCTGTGTTTCATCGTCAATAAGAAGGTCAGTGGGATACAGTATACCTGAAGTGAAGCATCGGAAACAATCACTAGTGTCATAGGAACGGTTCACAACATAGACAGTAAGAAGAGTAAGTTATCTTGTACTAAAGTCGGCATTGTGCCTTTTATATTTAATTCCGATGCAATTTCTGTGTTTCATCGTCAATAAGAAGGTCAGGGGGATACAGTAAACCTGACGTGAAGCATCGGAATCTATAACTAGTATAATAGGTATGGTTCAAACCACAGACTGTAAGAAGAGTCAGTTATCTTGTACTTAAGTCGGCATTGTGCCTTTTGTATTTAATTCCGAAGGAATTTCTGTGTTTCATCGTCAATAAGAAGGTCAGAGGGATACAGTAAACCTGAAGTGAAGCATCGGAATCTATAACTAGTGTCTCAGGAATGGTTCAAAACGTTGACAGTAGGAAGAGTCAGATTTCTTGTACTTCAGTCGGCATTGTGTCTTTTGTATTTAATTCAGATGCAATTTCTGTGTTTCATTGTCAATAAGAAGGTCAGAGGGATACAGTAAACCTGAAGTGAGGCATCGGAATCTATAACTAGTGTCATAGGAGTGGTTCAAAACATTGACAGTAAGAAGAGTCAGTTTTCTTGTACTTAAGTCGGCATTGTGCCGTTTGTATTTAATTCCGATGCAATTTCTGTGTTTCATCGTCAATAAGAAGGTCAGAGGGATACAGTAAACGTTAAGTGAAGCATCGGAATCTATACCTAGTATAACAGGAATTGTTCAAACATAGACAGTTAGAAGAGTTAGTTTTCTAGTACTTAAGTCGGCATTGTGCCTTTTCTATTTAATTCTGATGCAATTTCTATGTTTCATCGTCAATTACAAGGTCAGAGGGATACAGTAAACCTGAAGTTAAGCATCGGAATCAATAACTAGTGTCACGGGAATGGTTCACAACATAGACAGTAAGAAGAGTCAGTTATCTTGTACTTAAGTCGGCATTGTGCCTTTTAAATTTAATTCCAATGCAATTTCTGTGTTTCATCGTCAATAAGAAGGTCAGAGTGATACACTAAACCTGACGTGAAGCATCGGAATCTGTAACTAGTGTAATAGGTATGGTACAAACCACAGACAGTAAGAAGAGTCAGTTATCTTGCACTTAAGTCGGCATTGTGCCTTTTGTACTTAATTCCGAAGCAATTTCTGTGTTTCATCGTCAACAAGAAGGACAAAGGGATACAGTAAACTTGAAGTAAAGCATCGGAATCTATAACGAGTGTCACATGAATGGTTCAAAATATAGACAGTGAGAAGAGTCAGTTTTCTTGTACTTAAGTCAGCATTGTGCCTTTTGTAATTAATTCCGATACAATATCTGTGTTTCATCGTCAATAAGAAGGTCAGTGGGATACAGTAAACCTGAAGTAAAGCATCGGAATCTATAACGAGTGTCACATGAATGGTTCAAACATAGACAGTAAGAAGAGTCAGTTTTCTTGTACTTAAGTCGGCATTGTGTCTTTTGTATTTAATTCAGATGCAATTTCTGTGATTCATTGTCAATAAGAAGGACAGAGGGATACAGTAAACCTGAAGTGAGGCATCGGAATCTATAACTAGTGTCACAGGAGTGGTTAAAAACATTGACAGTAAGAAGAGTCAGTTTTCTTGTACTTAAGTCGGCATTGTGCCTTTTGTATTTAATTCCGATGCAATTTCTGTGTTTCATCGTCAATAAGAAGGTCAGAGGGATACAGTAAACCTGAAGTGAGGCATCGGAATTTATAACTAGTGTCACAGGAGTGGTTCAAAACATTGACAGTAAGAAGAGTCAGTTTTCTTGTACTTAAGTCGGCATTGTGCCTTTTCTATTTAATTCCGACGCAATTTCTGTGTTTCATCGTCAATAAGAAGGTTCAAGGGATACAGTAAACCTGACGTGAAGCATCGGAATCTATAACTAGTCTAATAGGTATGGTTCAAACCACAGGCAGTAAGAAGAGTCAGTTATCTTGTACTTAAGTCGGCATTGTGCCTTCTGTACTTAATTCCGAAGCAATTTCTGTGTTTCATCGTCAATAAGAAGGACAGAGGGATACAGTAAACCTGAAGTAAAGCATCGGAATCTATAACGAGTGTCACATGAATGGTTCAAAATATAGACAGTAAGAAGAGTCAGTTTTCTTGTAGTTAAGCCGGCATTGTACCTTTTGTAGTAATTCCGATGCAATTTCTGTGTTTCATCGTCAATAGGAATTTCAGAGGGATACAGTATACCTGAAGTGAAGCATCGGAATCTATACCTAGTTTCACAGGAATGGTTCAAAACGTAGACAGTAAGAAGAGTCAGTTTTCTTGTACTTAAGTCGGCATTGTGTCTTTAGTATTTAATTCCGATGCAATTTCTGTGCTTCATTGTCAATAAGAAGGACATAGGGATACAGTAAACCTGAAGTGAGACATCGGAATCTATAACTAGTGTCACAGGAGTGGTTCAAAAACATTGACAGTAAGAAGAGTCAGTTTACTTGTACTTAAGTCGGCATTGTGCCTTTTGTATTTAATTCCGATGCAATTTCTGTGTTTCATCGTCAATAAGAAGGTCAGAGGGATACAGTAAACCTGAAGTGAAGCATCGGAATCTATAACTAGTGTCACATGAATGGTTCAAAACATAGACATTGAGAAGAGTCATTTTTCTTGTACTTAAGTCAGCATTGTGCCTTTTGTAATTAATTCCGATACAATATCTGTGTTTTATCGTCTATAAGAAGGTCAGTGGGATACAGTAAACCTGAAGTGAAGCATCGGAATCTATAACTAGTGTCACAGGAATGGTTCAAAACATTGACAGTAGGAAGAGTCAGTTCTCTTGTACTTAAGTCGGCATTGTGCCTTTTGTATTTCATTCCGAAGGAATTTCTGTGTTTCATCGTCAATAAGAAGGTCAGAGGGATACAGTAAACCTGAAGTGAAGTATCGGAATCAATAACTAGTGTCACAGGAATGGTTCAAATCATAGGCAGTAAGAAGAGTCAGTTTTCTTGTACTTAAGTCGGCATTGTGTCTTTTGTATTTAATTCCGATGGAATTTCTGTGTTTCATTGTCAATAAGAAGGACAGAGGGATACAGTAAACCTGAAGTGAGGCATCGGAATCTATAACTAGTGTCACAGGAGTGGTTCAAACATTGACAGTAAGAAGAGTCAGTTTTCTTGTACTTAAGTCGGCATTGTGCCGTTTGTATTTAATTCCGATGCAATTTCTGTGTTTCATCGTCAATAAGAAGGTCAGAGGGATACAGTAAACGTTAAGTGAAGCATCGGAATCTATACCTAGTATAACAGGAATTGTTCAAACATAGACAGTTAGAAGAGGTAGTTTTCTAGTACTTAAGTCGGCATTGTGCCTTTTATATTTAATTCCGATGCAATTTCTGTGTTTCATCGTCAATAAGAAGGTCAGAGGGATACAGTAAACCTGACGTGAAGCATCGGAATCTATAACTAGTGTAATAGGTATGGTTCAAACCACAGACAGGAAGAAGAGTCAGTTTTCTTGTAGTTAAGTCGGCATTGTACCTTTTGTATTAATTCCGATGCAATTTCTGTGTTTCATCGTCAACAAGAAGGTCAGAGGGATACAGTAAACCTGAAGTGAAGCATCGGAATCTATACCTAGTGTCACAGGAATGGTTCAAAACATAGACAGTAAGAAGAGTCAGTTTTCTTGTACTTAAGTCGGCATTGTGTCTTTTGTATTTAATTCAGATGCAATTTCTGTGTTTCATTGTCAATAAGAAGGACAGAGGGATACAGTAAACCTGAAGTGAGGCATCGGAATCTATAACTAGTGTCACAGGAGTGGTTCAAAACATTGACAGCAAGAAGAGTCAGTTTTCTTGTACTTAAGTCGGCATTGTGCCTTTTGTATTTAATTCCGATGCAATTTCTGTGTTTCATCGTCAATAAGAAGGTCAGAGGGATACAGTAAACCCGAAGTGAAGCATCGGAATCTATAACTAGTGTCACATGAATGGTTCAAAGCATAGACAGTGAGAAGAGTCAGTTTTCTTGTACTTAAGTCAGCATTGTGCCTTTTGTAATTAATTCCGATACAATATCTGTGTTTCATCGTCAATAAGAAGGTCAGTGGGATACAGTAAACCTGAAGTAAAGCATCGGAATCTATAACGAGTGTCACATGAATGGTTCAAACATAGACAGTAAGAAGAGTCAGTTTTCTTGTACTTAAGTCGGCATTGTGTCTTTTGTATTTAATTCAGATGCAATTTCTGTGATTCATTGTCAATAAGAAGAACAGAGGGATACAGTAAACCTGAAGTGAGGCATCGGAATCTATAACTAGTGTCACAGGAGTGGTTCAAAACATTGACAGTAAGAAGAGTCAGTTTTCATGCACTTAAGTCGGCATTGTGCCTTTTGTATTTAATTCCGATGCAATTTCTGTGTTTCATTGTCAATAAGAAGGTCAGAGGGATACAGTAAACCTGAAGTGAAGCATCGGAATCTATAACTAGTGTCACATGAATGGTTCAAAACATAGACAGTGAGAAGAGTCAGTTTTCTTGTACTTAAGTCAGCATTGTGCCTTTTGTAATTAATTCCGATACAATATCTGTGTTTCATCGTCAATAAGAAGGTCAGTGGGATACAGTATACCTGAAGTGAAGCATCGGAAACAATAACTAGTGTCATAGGAACGGTTCACAACATAGACAGTAAGAAGAGTAAGTTATCTTGTACTAAAGTCGGCATTGTGCCTTTTATATTTAATTCCGATGCAATTTCTGTGTTTCATCGTCAATAAGAAGGTCAGGGGGATACAGTAAACCTGACGTGAAGCATCGGAATCTATAACTAGTATAATAGGTATGGTTCAAACCACAGACTGTAAGAAGAGTCAGTTATCTTGTACTTAAGTCGGCATTGTGCCTTTTGTATTTAATTCCGAAGGAATTTCTGTGTTTCATCGTCAATAAGAAGGTCAGAGGGATACAGTAAACCTGAAGTGAAGCATTGGAATCTATAACTAGTGTCACAGGAATGGTTCAAAACATTGACAGTAGGAAGAGTCAGTTTTCTTGTACTTCAGTCGGCATTGTGTCTTTTGTATTTAATTCAGATGCAATTTCTGTGTTTCATTGTCAATAAGAAGGTCAGACGGATACAGTAAACCTGAAGTGAGGCATCGGAATCTATAACTAGTGTCACAGGAGTGGTTCAAAACATTGACAGTAAGAAGAGTCAGTTTTCTTGTACTTAAGTCGGCATTGTGCCGTTTGTATTTAATTCCGATGGAATTTCTGTGTTTCATTGTCAATAAGAAGGACAGAGGGATACAGTAAACCTGAAGTGAGGCATCGGAATCTATAACTAGTGTCACAGGAGTGGTTCAAACATTGACAGCAAGAAGAGTCAGTTTTCTTGTACTTAAGTCGGCATTGTGCCGTTTGTATTTAATTCCGATGCAATTTCTGTGTTTCATCGTCAATAAGAAGGTCAGAGGGATACAGTAAACGTTAAGTGAAGCATCGGAACCTATACCTAGTATAACAGGAATTGTTCAAACATAGACAGTTAGAAGAGGTAGTTTTCTAGTACTTAAGTCGGCATTGTGCCTTTTCTATTTAATTCGGATGCAATTTCTATGTTTCATCGTCAATTAGAAGGTCGGAGGGATACAGTAAACCTGAAGTGAAGCATCGGAATCACTAACTAGTGTCACGGGAATGGTTCACAACATAGACAGTAAGAAGAGTCAGTTATCTTGTACTTAAGTCGGCATTGTGCCTTTTATATTTAATTCCGATGCAATTTCTGTGTTTCATCGTCAATAAGAAGGTCAGAGGGATACAGTAAACCTGACGTGAAGCATCGGAATCTATAACTAGTGTAATAGGTATGGTTCAAACCACAGACAGTAAGAAGAGTCAGTTTTCTTGTAGTTAAGTCGGCATTGTACCTTTTGTATTAATTCCGATGCAATTTCTGTGTTTCATCGTCAATAAGAAGGTCAGAGGGATACAGTAAACCTGAAGTGAAGCATCGGAATCTATACCTAGTGTCACAGGAATGGTTCAAAACATAGACAGTAAGAAGAGTCAGTTTTCTTGTACTTAAGTCGGCATTGTGTCTTTTGTATTTAATTCAGATGCAATTTCTGTGTTTCATTGTCAATAAGAAGGACAGAGGGATACAGTAAACCTGAAGTGAGGCATCGGAATCTATAACTAGTGTCACAGGAGTGGTTCAAATCATTGACAGTAAGAAGAGTCAGTTTTCTTGTACTTAAGTCGGCATTGTGCCTTTTGTATTTAATTCCGATGCAATTTCTGTGTTTCATCGTCAATAAGAAGGTCAGAGGGATACAGTAAACCCGAAGTGAAGCATCGGAATCTATAACTAGTGTCACATGAATGGTTCAAAGCATAGACAGTGAGAAGAGTCAGTTTTCTTGTACTTAAGTCAGCATTGTGCCTTTTGTAATTAATTCCGATACAATATCTGTGTTTCATCGTCAATAAGAAGGTCAGTGGGATACAGTAAACCTGAAGTAAAGCATCGGAATCTATAACGAGTGTCACATGAATGGTTCAAACATAGACAGTAAGAAGAGTCAGTTTTCTTGTACTTAAGTCGGCATTGTGTCTTTTGTATTTAATTCAGATGCAATTTCTGTGATTCATTGTCAATAAGAAGAACAGAGGGATACAGTAAACCTGAAGTGAGGCATCGGAATCTATAACTAGTGTCACAGGAGTGGTTCAAAACATTGACAGTAAGAAGAGTCAGTTTTCTTGCACTTAAGTCGGCATTGTGCCTTTTGTATTTAATTCCGATGCAATTTCTGTGTTTCATCGTCAATAAGAAGGTCAGAGGGATACAGTAAACCTGAAGTGAAGCATCGGAATCTATAACTAGTGTCACATGAATGGTTCAAACATAGACAGTGAGAAGAGTCAGTTTTCTTGTACTTAAGTCAGCATTGTGCCTTTTGTAATTAATTCCGATACAATATCTGTGTTTCATCGTCAATAAGAAGGTCAGTGGGATACAGTATACCTGAAGTGAAGCATCGGAAACAAAAACTAGTGTCATAGGAACGGTTCACAACATAGACAGTAAGAAGAGTAAGTTATCTTGTACTAAAGTCGGCATTGTGCCTTTTATATTTAATTCCGATGCAATTTCTGTGTTTCATCGTCAATAAGAAGGTCAGGGGGATACAGTAAACCTGACGTGAAGCATCGGAATCTATAACTAGTATAATAGGTATGGTTCAAACCACAGACTGTAAGAAGAGTCAGTTATCTTGTACTTAAGTCGGCATTGTGCCTTTTGTATTTAATTCCGAAGGAATTTCTGTGTTTCATCGTCAATAAGAAGGTCAGAGGGATACAGTAAACCTGAAGTGAAGCATTGGAATCTATAACTAGTGTCACAGGAATGGTTCAAAACATTGACAGTAGGAAGAGTCAGTTTTCTTGTACTTTAGTCGGCATTGTGTCTTTTGTATTTAATTCAGATGCAATTTCTGTGTTTCATTGTCAATAAGAAGGTCAGAGGGATACAGTAAACCTGAAGTGAGGCATCGGAATCTATAACTAGTGTCACAGGAGTGGTTCAAAACATTGACAGTAAGAAGAGTCAGTTTTCTTGTACTTAAGTCGGCATTGTGCCGTTTGTATTTAATTCCGATGCAATTTCTGTGTTTCATCGAAAATAAGATGGTCAGAGGGATACAGTAAACGTTAAGTGAAGCATCGGAATCTATACCTAGTATATCAGGAATTGTTCAAACGTAGACAGTTAGAAGAGTTAGTTTTCTAGTACTTAAGTCGGCATTGTGCCTTTTCTATTTAATTCTGATGCAATTTCTATGTTTCATCGTCAATTAGAAGGTCAGAGGGATACAGTAAACCTGAAGTTAAGCATCGGCATCAATAACTAGTGTCACGGGAATGGTTTACAACATAGACAGTAAGAAGCGTCAGTTATCTTGTACTTAAGTCGGCATTGTGCCTTTTAAATTTAATTCCAATGCAATTTCTGTGTTTCATCGTCAATAAGAAGGTCAGAGGGATACAGTAAACCTGAAGTGAAGCATCGGAATCTATACCTAGTGTCACAGGAATGGTTCAAAGCATAGACAGTAAGAAGAGTCAGTTTTCTTGTACTTAAGTCGGCATTGTGTCTTTTGTATTTAATTCAGATGCAATTTCTGTGTTTCATTGTCAATAAGAAGGACAGAGGGATACAGTAAACCTGAAGTGAGGCATCGGAATCTATAACTAGTGTCACAGGAGTGGTTCAAAACATTGACAGTAAGAGGAGTCAGTTTTCTTGTACTTAAGTCGGCATTGTGCCTTTTGTATTTAATTCCGATGCAATTTCAGTGTTTCATCGTCAATAAGAAGGTCAGAGGGATACAGTAAAAATGAAGTGAAGCATCGGAATCTATAACTAGTGTCACATGAATGGTTCAAAACATAGACAGTGAGAAGAGTCTGTTTTCTTGTACTTAAGTCAGCATTGTGCCTTTTGTAATTAATTCCGATGCAATATCTGTGTTACATCGTCAATAAGAAGGTCAGAGGGATACAGTAAACCTGAAGTGAAGCATCGGAATCTATAACTAGTGTCACAGGAATGGTTCAAATCATAGACAATAAGAAGAATCAGTTTTCTTGTACTTAAGTCGGCATTGTGCCTTTTGTATTTAATTCCGAAGCAATTTCTGTGTTTCATCGTCAATAAGAAGGTCAGAGGGATACAGTAAACCTGAACTAAAGCATCGGAATCTATACCTAGTATAACAGGAATTGTTCAAACATAGACGGTTAGAAGATTTAGTTGTCTTGTACTTAAGTCGGCATTGTGCCTTTTCTATTTAATTCCGATGCAATTTCTATGTTTCATCGTCAATTAGAAGGTCAGAGGGATACAGTATACCTGAAGTGAAGCATCGGAATCAATAACTAGTGTCATAGGAACGGTTCACAACATAGACAGTAAGAAGAGTAAGTTATCTTGTACTAAAGTCGGCATTGTGCCTTTTATATTTAATTCCGATGCAATTTCTGTGTTTAATCGTCAATAAGAAGGTCAGGGGTATACAGTAAACCTGACGTGAAGCATCGGAATCTATAACAAGTATAATAGGTATGGTTCAAACCACAGACAGTAAGAAGAGTCAGTTATCTTGTACTGAAGTCGGCATTGTGCCTTTTGTATTTAATTCCGAAGGAATTTCTGTTTCATAGTCAATAAGAAGGTCAGAGGGATACAGTAAACCTGAAGTGAAGCATCGGAATCTATAACTAGTGTCACAGGAATGGTTCAAAACATTGACAGTAGGAAGAGTCAGTTTTCTTGTACTTAAGTCGGCATTGTGTCTTTTGTATTTAATTCCGATGCAATTTCAGTGTTTCATCGTCAATAAGGAGGTCAGAGGGATACAGTAAACCTGAAGTGAAACATCGGAATCTATAACTAGTGTCACATGAATGGTTCAAAACATAGACAGTGAGAAGAGTCAGTTTTCTTGTACTTAAGTCAGCATTGTGCCTTTTGTAATTAATTCCGATGCAATATCTGTGTTACATCGTCAATAAGAAGGTCAGAGGGATACTGTAAACCTGAAGTGAAGCATCGGAATCTATAACTAGTGTCACAGGAATGGTTCAAATCATAGACAATAAGAAGAATCAGTTTTCTTGTACTTAAGTCGGCATTGTGCCTTTTGTATTTAATTCCGAAGCAATTTCTGTGTTTCATCGTCAATAAGAAGGTCAGAGGGATACAGTAAACCTGAAGTAAAGCATCGGAATCTATAACGAGTGTCACATGAATGGTTCAAAACATAGACAGTAAGAAGAATCAGTTTTCTTGTACTTAAGTCGGCATTGTACCTTTTGTATTCAATTCCGATGCAATATCTGTGTTTCATCGTCAATGAGAAGGTCAGAGGGATACAGTATACCTGAAGTGCAGCATCGGAATAAATAACTAGTGTCATAGGAACGGTTCACAACATAGACAGTGAGAAGAGTCAGTTTTCTTGTACTTAAGTCAGCATTGTGCCTTTTGTAATTAATTCCGATACAATATCTGTGTTTCATCGTCAATAAGAAGGTCAGTGGGATACAGTAAACCTGAAGTGAAGCATCGGAATCTATAACTAGTGTCACAGGAATGGTTCAAAACATTGACAGTAGGAAGAGTCAGTTTTCTTGTACTTAAGTCGGCATTGTGCCTTTTGTATTTAATTCCGAAGGAATTTCTGTGTTTCATCGTCAATAAGAAGGTCAGAGGAATACAGTAAACCTGAAGTGAAGCATCGGAATCAATAACTAGTGTCACAGGAATGGTTCAAATCATAGACAGTAAGAAGAGTCAGTTTTCATGTACTTAAGTCGGCATTGTGTCTTTTGTATTTAATTCCGATGCAATATCTGTGTTTCATTGTCAATAAGAAGGACAGAGGGATACAGTAAACCTGAAGTGAGGCATCGGAATCTATAACTAGTGTCACAGGAGTGGTTCAAACATAGACAGTAGGAAGAGTTAGTTTTCTAGTACTTAAGTCGGCATTGTGCCTTTTCTATTTAATTCCGATGCAATTTCTATGTTTCATCGTCAATTAGAAGGTCAGAGGGATACAGTAAACCTGAAGTGAAGCATCGGAATCAATAACTAGTGTCACGGGAATGGTTCACAACATAGACAGTAAGAAGAGTCAGTTATCTTGTACTTAAGTCGGCATTGTGCCTTTTATATTTAATTCCGATGCAATTTCTGTGTTTCATGGTCAATGAGAAGGTCAGAGTGATACAGTAAACCTGACGTGAAGCATCGGAATCTATAACTAGTGTAATAGGTATGGTACAAACCACAGACAGTAAGAAGAGTCAGTTATCTTGTACTTAAGTCGGCATTGTGCCTTTTATATTTAATTCCGATGCAATTTCTGTGTTTCAGGGTCAATGAGAAGGTCAGAGTGATACAGTAAACCTGAAGTGAGGCATCGGAATCTATAACTAGTGTCACAGGAGTGGTACAAAACATTGACAGTTAGAAGAGTCAGTTTTCTTGTACTTAAGTCGGCATTGTTCCTATTGTATTTAATTCCGATGCAATATCTGTATTACATCGTCAATAAGTAGGTCAGAGGGATACAGTAAACCTGAAGTGAAGCATCGGAATCTATAACTAGTGTCACAGGAATGGTTAAAATCATAGACAATAAGAAGAATCAGTTTTATTGTACTTAAGTCGGCATTGTGCCTTTTGTATTTAATTCCGAAGCAATTTCTGTGTTTCATCGTCAATAAGAAGGTCAGAGGGATACAGTAAACCTGAAGTAAAGCATCGGAATCTATAACGAGTGTCACATGAATGGTTCAAAACATAGACAGTAAGAACAATCAGTTTTCTTGTACTTAAGTCGGCATTGTGCCTTTTGTATTCAATTCCGATGCAATAACTGTGTTTCATCGTCAATAATGAGGTCAGAGGGATACAGTAAAACTTAAGTGAAGCATCGGAAACTATACCTAGTATAACAGGAATTGTTCAAACATAGACAGTTAGAAGAGTTAGTTGTCTTGTACTTAAGTCGGCATTGTGTCTTTTATATTTAATTCCGATGCAATTTCTATGTTTCATCGTCAATTAGAAGGTCAGAGGGATACATTATACCTGAAGTGAAGCATCGGAATCTATAACTAGTATAATAGGTATGGTTCAAACCACAGACAGTAAGAAGAGTCAGTTATCTTGTACTTAAGTCGGCATTGTGCCTTTTGTACTTAATTCCGAAGTAATTTCTTTGTTTCATCGTCAATAAGAAGGTCAGGGGGATACAGTAAACCTGACGTGAAGCATCGGAATCTATACCTAGTGTCACAGGAATGGTCAAAACACAGACAGTAAGAAGAGTCAGTTTTCTTGTACTTAAGTCGGCATTGTGTCCTTTGTATTTAATTCCGATGCAATTTCTGTGTTTCATTGTCAATAAGAAGGACACAGGGATACAGTTAACCTGAAGTGAGGCATCAGAAACTATAACTAGTGTCCCAGGAGTGGTTCAAAACATTGACAGTAAGAAGAGTCAGTTTTCTTGTACTTAAGTCGGCATTGTGCCTTTTGTATTTCATTCCGATGCAATTTCTGTGTTTCATCGTCAATAAGAAGGTCAGAGGGATACAGTAAACCTGAAGTGAAGCATCGGTATCTATAACTAGTGTCACAGGAATGGTTCAAAACATAGACAGTAAGAAGAGTCAGTTTTCTTGTACTTAAGTCGGCATTGTGCCTTTTATATTTAATTCCGATGCAATTTCTGTGTTTCATCGTCAATTAGAAGGTCAGAGGGAAACAATAAACCTGAAGTGAAGCATCGGAATCTATAACTAGTGTCACGGGAATGGTTCAAATCATAGACAATAAGAAGAATCAGTTATCTTGTACTTAAGTCGGCATTGTGCCTTTTGTATTTAATTTCGAGGCAATTTCTGTGTTTCATCGTCAATAAGAAGGTCAGAGGAATACAGTAAACCTGAAGTAAAGCATCGGAATCTATAACGAGTGTCACATGAATGGTTCAAAACATAGACAGTAAAAAGAGTCAGTTTTCTTGTACTTAAGTCGGCTTTGTGCCTTTTGTATTTAATTCCAATGCAATTTCGGTGTTTCATCGTCAATAAGGAGGTCAGAGGGATACAGTAAACCTGAAGTGAAGCATTAGAATCTATAACTAGTGTCACAGGAATGGTTCAAAACATAGGCAGTAAGAAGAGTCAGTTTTCTTGTACTTGAGTCGGCATTGTGCCTTTTGTATTTAATTCCGATGCAATTTCTGTGTTTCATCGTCAATAAGAACATCAGAGGGATACAGTAAACCTGAAGTGAAGCATTGGAATCTATAACTAGTGTCACAGGAATGGTTCAAAACATAGACAGTAAGAAGAGTCAGTTTTCTTGTACTTAAGTCGGCATTGTGCCTTTTGAATTTAATTCCGATGCAATTTCTGTGTTTCATCGTCAATAAGAAGGTCAGAGGGATACAGTAGACCTGAAGTGAAGCATCGGAATCTATAACTAGTGTCAAATGAATGGTTCAAAACATAGACAGTAAGAAGAGTCAGTTTTCTTGCACTTAAGTCGGCATTGTGCCTTTTGTACTTAATTCCGAAGCAATTTCTGTGTTTCATCGTCAATAAGAAGGTCAGAGGGATACAGTAAACCTGAAGTAAAGAATCGGAATCTATAACGAGTGTCACATGAATGGTTCAAAATATAGACAGTAAGAAGAGTCAGTTTACTTGTACTTAAGTCGGCATTGTGCCTTTTGAATTTAATTCCGATTCAATTTCTGTGTTTCTCGTCAATAAGAAGGTCAGAGGGATACAGTAGACCTAAGTGAAGCATCGGAATCTATAACTAGTGTCACATGAATGGTTCAAAACATAGACAGTGAGAAGAGTCAGTTTTCTTGTACTTAAGTCAGCATTGTGCCTTTTGTTATTAATTCCGATACAATATCTGTGTTTCATCGTCAATAAGAAGGTCAGTGGGATACAGTAAACCTGAAGTCAAGCATCGGAATCTATAACTAGTGTCACAGGAATGGTTCAAAAAATAGACAGTAAGAAGATTCAGTTTTCTTGTACTTAAGTCGGCATTGTTCCTATTGTATTTAATTCCGATGCAATATCTGTGTTACATCGTCAATAAGAAGGTCAGAGGGATACAGTAAACCTGAAGTGAAGCATCGGAATCTATACCTAGTGTCACAGGAATGGTTCAAATCATAGACAATAAGAAGAATCAGTTATCTTGTACTTAAGTCGGCATTGTGCCTTTTGTATTCAATTCCGATGCAATATCTGTGTTTCATCGTCAATAAGAAGGTCAGAGGAATACAGTAAACCTTAAGTGAAGCATCGGAATCTATACCTAGTATAACAGGAATTGTTCAAACATAGACAGTTAGATGAGTTAGTTGTCTTGTACTTAAGTCGGCATTGTGCCTTTTCTATTTAAATCCGATGCAATTTCTATGTTTCATCGTCGATTAGAAGGTCAGAGGGATACAGTAAACCTGAAGTGAAGCATCGGAATCAATAACTAGTGTCACAGGAACGGTTCACAACATAGACAGTAAGAAGAGTCACTTATCTTGTACTTAAGTCGGCATTGTGACTTTTATATTTAATTCCGAAGCAATTTCTGTGTTTCATCGTCAATAAAAGGTCAGAGGGATACAGTAAACCTGACGTGAAGCATCGGAATCTATAACTAGTGTAATAGGTATGGTTCAAACTACAGACAGTAAGAAGAGTCAGTTATCTTGTACTTAAGTCGGCATTGTGCCTTTTGTACTTAATTCCGAAGCAATTTCTGTGTTTCATCGTCAATAAGAAGGACAGAGGGATACAGTAAACCTGGAGTAAAGCATCGGAATCTATAACGAGTGTCACATGAATGGTTCAAAATATAGACAGTAAGAAGAGTCAGTTTTCTTGTACTTAAGCCGGCATTGTGTCTTTTGTATTTAATTCCGAAGCAATTTCTGTGTTTCCTCGTCAATAAGAAGGTCAGAGGAATACAGTAAACCTGAAGTAAAGCATCGGAATCTATAACGAGTGTCACATGAATGGTTCAAAACATAGACAGTAAGAAGAGTCAGTTTTCATGAACTTAACTCGGCATTGTGCCTTTTGTATTTAATTCCGATGCAATTTCTGTGTTTCATCGTCTATAAGAGGGTCAGAGGGATACAGTAAACCTGAAGTGAAGCATCGGCATCTATAACTAGTGTCACAGGAATGGTTCAAAACATAGACAGTAAGAAGAGTCAGATTTCTTGTACTTAAGTCGGCATTGTGCCTTTTATATTTAATTCCGATGCAATTTCTGTGTTTCATCGTCAATAAGAAGGTCAGAGGGAAACAGTAAACCTGAAATGAAGCAACGGAATCTATAACTAGTGTCACAGGAATGGTTCAAATCATAGACAATAAGAAGAATCTGTTATCTTGTACTTAAGTCGGCATTGTGTCTTTTGTATTTAATTCCGAAGCAATTTCAGTGTTTCCTCGTCAATAAGAAGGTCAGAGGAATACAGTAAACCTGAAGTAAACCATCGGAATCTATAGCGAGTGTCACATGAATGGTTCAAAACATAGACAGTAAGAAGAGTCAGTTTTCTTGTACTTAAGTCGGCATTGTGCCTTTTGTATTTAATTCCGATGCAATTTCTGTGTTTCATCGTCAATAAGGAGGTCAGAGGGATACAGTAAACCTGAAGTGAAGCATTAGAATCTATAACCAGTGTCACAGGAATGGTTAGAAGCATAGGCAGTAAGAAGAGTCACTTTTCTTCTTCTTGAGTCGGCATTGTGCCTTTTGTATGTAATTCCGATGCAATTTCTGTGTTTCATCGTCAATAAGAACATCAGAGGGATACAGTAAACCTGAGGTGAAGCATTGGAATCTATAACTAGTGTCACAGGAATGGTTCAAAACATAGACAGTAAGAAGAGTCAGTTTTCTTGTACTTAAGTCGGCATTGTGCCTATTGAATTTATTTCCGATGCAATTTCTGTGTTTCATCGTCCATAAGAAGGTCAGTGGGATACAGTAGACCTGAAGTGAAGCATCGGAATCTATAACTAGTGTCATATGAATGGTTCAAAACATAGACAGTGAGAAGAGTCAGTTTTCTTGTACTTATGTCGGCATTGTGCCTTTTGTACTTAATTCCGAAGCAGTTTCTGTGTTTCATCGTCAATAAGAAGGTCAGAGGGATACAGTAAACCAGAAGTGAAGCATCGGAACCTATAACTAGTGTCACAGGAATGGTTCAAAGCATAGACAGTAAGAAGAGTCAGTTTTCTTGTACTTAAGTCGGCATTGTGCCTTTTGTATTTAATTCCGATGCAATTTCTGTGTTTCATTGTCAATAAGAAGGACAGAGGGATACAGTAAACCTGAAGTGCGGCATCGGAATCTATAACTAGTGTCACAGGAGTGGTTCAAACATAGACAGTTGGAAGAGTTAGTTTTCTAGTACTTAAGTCGGCATTGTGCCTTTTCTATTTAATTCCGATGCAATTTCTATGTTTCATCGTCAATTAGAAGGTCAGAGGGATACAGTAAACCAGAAGTGAATCATCGGAATCAATAACTAGTGTCACGGGAATGGTTCACAACATAGACAGTAAGAAGAGTCAGTTATCTTGTACTTAAGTCGGCATTGTGCCTTTTATATTTAATTCCGATGCAATTTCTGTGTTTCATGGTCAATGAGAAGGTCAGAGTGATACAGTAAACCTGACGTGAAGCATCGGAATCTATAACTAGTGTAATAGGTATTTTACAAACCACAGACAGTAAGAAGAGTCAGTTATCTTGTACTTAAGTCGGCATTGTGCCTTTTGTACTTAATTCCGAAGCAATTTCTGTGTTTCATCGTCAACAAGAAGGACAAAGGGATACAGTAAACCTGAAGTAAAGCATCGGAATCTATAACGAGTGTCACATGAATGGTTCAAAATATAGACAGTAAGAAGAGTCAGTTTTCTTGTAGTTAAGTCGGCATTGTACCTTTTGTATTAATTCCGATGCAATTTCTGTGTTTCATCGTCAATAAGAAGGTCAGAGGGATACAGTAAACCTGAAGTGAAGCATCGGAATCTATACCTAGTGTCACAGGAATGGTTCAAAACATAGACAGTAAGAAGATTCAGTTTTCTTGTACTTAAATCGGCATTGTGTCTTTTGTATTTAATTCAGATGCAATTTCTGTGTTTCATTGTCAATAAGAAGGACAGAGGGATACAGTAAACCTGAAGTGAGGCATCGGAATCTATAACTAGTGTCACAGGAGTGGTACAAAACATTGACAGTTAGAAGAGTCAGTTTTCTTGTACTTAAGTCGGCATTGTTCCTATTGTATTTAATTCCGATGCAATATCTGTATTACATCGTCAATAAGAAGGTCAGAGGGATACAGTAAACCTGAAGTGAAGCATCGGAATTTATAACTAGTGTCACAGGAATGGTTAAAATCATAGACAATAAGAAGAATCAGTTTTCTTGTACTTAAGTCGGCATTGTGCCTTTTGTATTTAATTCCGAAGCAATTTCTGTGTTTCATCGTCAATAAGAAGGTCAGAGGGATACAGTAAACCTGAAGTAAAGCATCGGAATCTATAACGAGTGTCACATGAATGGTTCAAAACATAGACAGTAAGAACAATCAGTTTTCTTGTACTTAAGTCGGCATTGTGCCTTTTGTATTCAATTCCGATGCAATTTCTGTGTTTCATCGTCAATAAGAAGGTCAGAGGGATACAGTTAACCTGAAGTGAGGCATCAGAATCTATAACTAGTGTCACAGGAGTGGTTCAAAATATTGACAGTAAGAAGAGTCAGTTTTCTTGTACTTAAGTCTCCATTGTGCCTTTTGTATTTAATTCCGATGCAATTTCTGTGTTTCATCGTCTATAAGAGGGTCAGAGGGATACAGTAAACCTGAAGTGAAGCATCGGCATCTATAACTAGTGTCACAGGAATGGTTCAAAACATAGACAGTAAGAAGAGTCAGATTTCTTGTACTTAAGTCGGCATTGTGCCTTTTATATTTAATTCCGATGCAATTTCTGTGTTTCATCGTCAATAAGAAGGTCAGAGGGAAACAGTAAACCTGAAGTGAAGCAACGGAATCTATAACTAGTGTCACAGGAATGGTTCAAATCATAGACAATAAGAAGAATCTGTTATCTTGTACTTAAGTCGGCATTGTGTATTTTGTATTTAATTCCGAAGCAATTTCAGTGTTTCCTCGTCAATAAGAAGGTCAGAGGAATACAGTAAACCTGAAGTAAACCATCGGAATCTATAGCGAGTGTCACATGAAAGGTTCAAAACATAGACAGTAAGAAGAGTCAGTTTTCTTGTACTTAAGTCGGCATTGTGCCTTTTGTATTTAATTCCGATGCAATTTCTGTGTTTCATCGTCAATAAGGAGGTCAGAGGGATACAGTAAACCTGAAGTGAAGCATTAGAATCTATAACCAGTGTCACAGGAATGGTTAGAAGCATAGGCAGTAAGAAGAGTCACTTTTCTTGTTCTTGAGTCGGCATTGTGCCTTTTGTATGTAATTCCGATGCCATTTCTGTGTTTCATCGTCAATAAGAACATCAGAGGGATACAGTAAACCTGAGGTGAAGCATTGGAATCTATAACTAGTGTCACAGGAATGGTTCACAACATAGACAGTAAGAAGAGTCAGTTTTCTTGTACTTAAGTCGGCATTGTGCCTATTGAATTTATTTCCGATGCAATTTCTGTGTTTCATCGTCAATAAGAAGGTCAGTGGGATACAGTAGACCTGAAGTGAAGCATCGGAATCTATAACTAGTGTCATATGAATGGTTCAAAACATAGACAGTGAGAAGAGTCAGTTTTCTTGTACTTATGTCGGCATTGTGCCTTTTGTACTTAATTCCGAAGCAGTTTCTGGGTTTCATCGTCAATAAGACGGTCAGAGGGATACAGTAAACCAGAAGTGAAGCATCGGAACCTATAACTAGTGTCACAGGAATGGTTCAAAGCATAGACAGTAAGAAGAGTCAGTTTTCTTGTACTTAAGTCGGCATTGTGCCTTTTGTATTTAATTCCGATGCAATTTCTGTGTTTCATCGTCAATACGAAGGACAGCGGATACAGTAAACCTGAAGTGATGCATCGGAATCTATAACCAGTGTCACAGGAATGGTTCAATACATAGACAGTAAGGAGAGTCAGTTTTCTTGTACTTAAGTCGGCAATTGGCCTTTTGTATTTATTTCCGATGCAATATCTGTGTTTCATCGTCAATAAGAAGGTCAGAGGGATACAGTAAACCTGAAGTGAAGCATCGGAATCTATAACTAGTGTAACAGGAATGGTTCAGACATTGACAGTTAGAAGAGTTAGTTTTCTTGTACTTAAGTCGGCATTGTGCCTTTTCTATTTAATTCCGATGCAATTTCTATGTTTCATCGTCAATTAGCAGGTCAGAGGGATACAGTACACCTGAAGTGAAGCATCGGAATCAATAACTAGTGTCACAGGAATGGTTCAAATCATAGACAGTAAGAAGAGTCAGTTTTCTTGTACTTAAGTCGGCATTGTGCCCTTTCTATTAAATTCCGATGCAATTTCTTTGTTGCATCGTCAATAAGAAGGTCAGAGGGATACAGTAAACCTGAAGTGAAGCATCGGAATCTGTAACTAGTGTAACAGGAATGGTTCAAACCACAGACTTTAAGAAGAGTCACTTATCTTGTACTTAAGTCGGCATTGTGCCTTTTGTACTTAATTCCGAAGCAATTTCTGTGTTTCATCGTCAATAAGAAGGTCAGAGGGATACAGTAAACCTGAAGTAAAGAACTGACTCTTCTTACTGTCAATGTTTTGAACCACTCCTGTGACACTAGTTATAGATTCTGATGCCTTACTTCAGGTTAACTGTATCCCTCTGTCCTTCTTATTGACAATGAAACACAGAGATTGCATTGGAATTAAATACAAAAGACACAATGCCGACTTAAGTACTAGAAAACTGACTCTTCTTACTGTCTATGTTTTGAACCATTCCTGTGACACTAGGTATAGATTCCGATGCTTCACTTCAGGTTTACTGTATCCCTCTGACCTTCTTATTGACGATGAAATACAGAAATTGCATCGGAATTAAATACAATAGGAACAATGCCGATTTAATTACAAGACAACTGAATCTTCTTACTGTCTATGTTTTGAACCATTCCTGTGACACTGTTTATAGATTCCGATGCTTCACTTCAGGTTTACTGTATCCCACTGACCTTCTTATTGACGATGAAACACAGATATTGTATCGGAATTAATTACAAAAGGCACAATGCTGACTTAAGTACAAGAAAACTGACTCTTCTCACTGTCTATGTATTGAACCATTCATGTGACACTAGTTATAGATTCCGATGCTTCACTTAGGTCTACTGTATCCCTCTGACCTTCTTATTGACGATGAAACACAGAAATTGAATCGGAATTAAATTCAAAAGGCACAATGCCGACTTAAGTACAAGAAAACTGACTCTTCTTACTGTCTATGTTTTGAACCATTCCTGTGACACTAGTTATAGATTCCAATGCTTCACTTCAGGTTTACTGTATCCCTCTGATGTTCTTATTGACGATGAAACACAGAAATTCCATCGGAATTAAATATAAAAGGCACAATGCCGACTTAAGTACAAGAAAACTGACTCTTCTTACTGTCTATGTTTTGAACCATTCCTGTGACACTAGTTATAGATACCGATGCTTCACTTCAGGTTTACTGTATCCCTCTGACCTTCTTATTGACGATGAAACACAGAAATTGCTTCGGAATTAAATACAAAGGGCACAATGCCGACTTAAGTACAAGATAATTGATTCTGTCTAGTTATAGGTTCTGATGCTTCACGTCAGGTTTACTGTATCCCTCTGACCTTCTTATTGACGATGAAACACAGAAATGGCATCGGAATTAAATATAAAAGGCACAATGCCGACTTAAGTACAAGATAAGTGACTCCTCTTACTGTCTATGTTGTGAACCATTCCTGTGACACTAGTTATTGATTCCGATGCTTCACTTCAGGTTTACTGTATCAATCTGACTTTCTAATTGACGATGAAACATAGAAATTGCGTCGGATTTAAATAGAAAAGGCACAATGCCGACTTAACTACAAGACAACTAACTCTTCTAACTGTCTATGTTTGAACAATTCCTGTTATACTAGTTATAGATTCCGATGCTTCACTTAAGGTTTACTGTATCCCTCTGACCTTCTTATTGACGATGTAAAACAGATATTGCATCGGAATTGAATACAAAAGGCACAATGCCGACTTAAGTACAAGAAAACTGATTCTTCTCACTGTCTATGTTTTGAACCATTCATGTAACACTCGTTATAGATTCCGATGCTTTACTTCAGGTTTACTGTATCCCTCTGACCTTCTTATTGACGATGAAACACAGAAATTGCTTCGGAAGTAAATACATAACGCACAATGCCGACTTAAGTACAAGATAACTGATTCTTCTTATTGTCTATGATTTGAACCATTCCTGTGACACTAGTTATAGATTCCGATGCTTCACTTCAGGTTTACTGTATCCCTCTGACCTTCTTATTGACGATGTAAAACAGATGTTGCATCGGAATTAAATACAATAGAGACAATGCCGACTTAAGTACAAGATAACTGAATCTTCTTACTGTCTATGTTTTGAACCATTCCTGTGACACTAGTTATAGATTCCGATGCTTCAATTCAGGTTTACTGCATCCCACTGACCTTCTTATTGACGATGAAACACAGATATAGTATCGGAATTAATTACAAAAGGCACAATGCTGACTTAAGTACAAGAAAACTGACTCTTCCCACTGTCTATGTTTTGAACCATTCATGTGACACTAGTTATAGATTCCGATGCTTCACTTAGGTCTACTGTATCCCTCTGACCTTCTTATTGACGATGAAACACAGAAATTGAATCGGAATTAAATTCAAAAGGCACAATGCCGACTTAAGTACAAGAAAACTGACTCTTCTTACTGTCTATGTTTTGAACCACTCCTGTGACACTAGTTATAGATTCCAATGCTTCACTTCAGGTTTACTGTATCCCTCGGATGTTCTTATTGACGATGAAACACAGAAATTACATCGGAATTAAATATAAAAGGCACAATGCCGACTTAAGTACAATAAAACTGACTCTTCTTACTGTCTGTGATTTGAACCATTCCAGTGACACTAGTTATAGATACCGATGCTTCACTTCAGGTTTACTGTATCCCTCTGACCTTCTTATTGACGATGAAACACAGAAATTGCTTCGGAATTAAATACAAAAGGCACAATGCCGACTTAAGTACAAGATAATTGATTCTTCTTATTGTCTATGATTTGAACCATTCCTATGACACTAGTTATAGATTCCGCTGCTTTACTTCAGGTTTACTGTTTCCCTCTGACCTTCATATTGACGATGAAACACAGAAATTGCATCGGAATTAAATACAAAAGGCACAATGCCGACTTAAGTACAAGAAAACTGACTCTTCTTACTGTCAATGATTTGAACCATTCCTGTGACACTAGTTATAGATTCCGATGCATCCCTTCATGTTTACTGTATCCCTCGTCCTTCTTGATGACGATAAAACACAGAAATTGCATCGGAATTCAAAACAAAAGGCACAATGCCGACTTAAGTACAAGAAAACTGACTCTTCTTACTGTCTATGTTTTGAACCATTCCTGTGACACTAGTTATAGATTCCGATGCTTCACTTTAGGTTTACTGTATCCCTCTGACCTTCGTATTGACGATGAAACACAGAAATTGCATCGGAATTAATACAAAAGGTACAATGCCGACTTAAGTACAGGAAAACTGACTCTTCTCACTGTCTATATTTTGAACCATTCATGTGACACTCGTTATAGATTCCGATGCTTTACTTCAGGTTTACTGTATCCCTCTGACCTTCTTATTGACGATGAAACACAGAAATTGCTTCGGAATTAAGGACAATAGGCACAATGCCGACTTAAGCACAAAAAAACTGACTCTCCTTACTGTCTATGAATTGAACCATTCCTGTGACACTAGTTATAGATTCCGATGCATCACTTCAGGTTTACTGTATCCCTCTGTCCTTCGTATTGACGATGAAACACAGAAATTGCATCGGAATTAAATACAAAAGGCACAATGCCGACTTAAGTACAAGAAAACTGACTCTTCTTACTGTCTATGTTTTGAACCATTCCTGTGACACTAGTTATAGATTCCGATGCTTCACTTCTGGTTTACTGTATCCCTCTGACCTTCTTATTGACGATGAAACACAGATATTGCATCGGAATTAAATACAAACATCACAATGCCGACTTAAGTACAAGAAAAGTGACTCTTCTTACTGTCTATATTTTGAACCATTCATGTGACACTCGTTATAGATTCCCATGCTTTACTTCAGGTTTGCTGTATCCCTCTGACCTTCTTGTTGACGATGAAACACAGAAATTGCTTCGGAATTAAGTACAAAAGGCACAATGCCGACTTAAGTACAAGAAAACTGACTCTTCTCACTGTCTATGTTTTTACCATTCATATGACACTAGTTATAGATTCCGATGCTTCACTTCAGGTCTACTGTATCCCTCTGTCCTTCTTATTGACGATGAAACACAGAAACTGCATCGGAATTAAATTCAATAGGCACAATGCCGACTTAAGTACAAGAAAACTGACTCTTCTTACTGTCTATGTTTTGAACCATTCCTGTGGCACTAGTTATAGATTCCAATGATTCACCTCGGGTTTACTGTATCCCTCTGATGTTCTTATTGACGATGAAACACAGCAATTGCATCGGAATTAAATACAAAAGGCACAATGCCGACTCAAGTACAAGAAAAGTGACTCTTCTTACTGCCTACGTTTGAACCATTCCTGTGACACCGGTTATAGATTCTAATGCTTCACTTCAGGTTTACTGTATCCCTCTGACCTCCTTATTGACGATGAAACACAGAAATTGCATCGGAATTAAATACCAAAGGCACAATGCCGACTTAAGTACAAGAAAACTGACTCTTCTTACTGTCTATGTTTTGAACCATTCATGTGACACTCGTTATAGATTCCGATGCTTTACTTCAGGTTTACTGTATTCCTCTGACCTTCTTATTGACGAGGAAACACAGAAATTGCTTCGGAATTAAATACAAAAGACACAATGCCGACATAAGTACAAGATAACTGATTCTTCTTATTGTCTATGATTTGAACCATTCCTGTGACACTAGTTATAGATTCCGATGCTTCACTTCAGGTTTACTGTTTCCCTCTGACCTTCTTATTGACGATGAAACACAGAAATTGCATCGGAATTAAATATAAAAGGCACAATGCCGACTTGTAACGCCGGAAATGCATATCCTCCTATTTTCATCTATTGTACTATTATTTTTTTTTCCTTGTTTTGTTACCTCAAGATATGACATTTCTGTCTCTTTATATATTGTAATTGTTTTACTATTTGTATATATATATATTTATGCATTTATGTCGATGTATAATTGGTTTGTTGTGTAAAGATTATTTGTATTTTTACGCTGGGTCTTGCCTAGGGAAAACTGCTATCGAACGATTACATCGATAGGTCGTGTGAAGAATCAAAGTGTGTAGGATCTTTGGTAGTGTTAACTCTGCCGCGTGGAGCGCGGGCAGAACAGTGAGAGTCTGGAGGGAGTAGCGAGAGGAGCAGGTGTCGTGTGACGCTCCCGCGAGTTGCCGCGCTTTCGGGGTTTGGCAGCAAGTAATTGCGCTCGACTCGCGGTGTTAGTTTCTGACATGGTGTCGCGGACGGGAAGCATTAGCTGGCGCACATCAAGAGCCCGTTTCGCCTGGTGACCGTGTCGAGAAGAAGGCGCGCCAACATCCAGCTTCTGCAACAGCGACGGCCGACAATGAGTGACTGTCGCCACCTCCTCGATCGACGGCTTCAAACCTTCAATCAACCTACAAGGAAGACTAAAAGCACGTAAAGTTTCAGAAATGTATGGCAGACCTCAGCTTTTCAAATTGTTCCATTTGCCTCGCAAAATTACAGCAACTTAGCATGAACCTTTGTTGCTCATTGTCCCGACTGCATTGCCAAGCAGGGTCCCTTCCTTTTCCGAAATGAACCCGAGTGTCGTTGAAATTCAAACGCCAGCATCATTCGATTTCACTGCTTTAATTTCAAAGTTCGGCTGGCTACAATATTTAGGTTACACGAGCACAAATTAAGAGTGCGAGTTTTGTTAGTATATTGTAGCTTACCTGTGACTGCAGCTCAGCTTGGTACGTACTAAATTTTACTATTGTTAATTGTTCAGAATCATTTAATTCAAGTTCAAAGTTAAATATCTTGTTTCTAAATTGCGTAGAGTCAAGTTGCTTTTGAAATGATTGTTGAGGTAGTCCAAGACTAACCGTATTTTACTGGATTTCGATGTGCTTCAGAAAGAAAGCTCACTATTAACTTCAGTCACTAAATTAATTTTCGATTTTCCGGTTTTATTAATTCTTTTGCTAAATTAAGTCAGAGTGTAGCGAAATTTATTACTTCTGACAAACTTTCAGTTTTCACACTACACGTGTCAACCTTCAGTTGCCACGCTTCTAGTGCTAATTATATGTGTAATAACCTTTCTTTTTCAGTTACTATAGTAATTGTCCTTAGGACTGGCGACCGTGATTTCCCCCAAATCTCAAATATCTAATTACCGCTAGTTAATTGTTAACGTAACGACCGCACATTTACTTTCTTTATTAACTTTACCCCTTTTCAAAATTGATTTCCACCAGTTTCATTTGCATTTTTCCTTTCATTTAGATGTAAACCTTTCCTCCCTCTTTACCGATAGATTAACTTCGGTGACGATTGCTTTTCCAAAACTCCCATTAGGTACACGCGGTTTCATTTTTCACTGTCATTAAGGTCGGTAAGTGAGGGGGAGGTTACACGTGGCGACCTGGTGACAGGACAATCTTCAAATTTGAGGTTGTTCTGGACACGAATTTTGCATTGTGCAAATCTCGTAACAAAGTACTGGTTACGAAATGGTCGATACGTCAGCGAGAATATTCGTGTGAGGAATCCTAATTAGAGTTGAGATTTGGCAGTTATATTGAAAATTATTAAAATGAGTGAAGGCAACAATTGCCAAAATTTGGTAGACTTGGATACGGAACAATCGGTCGAACAGTGGGAAACGCGCACCGCGGTACCCATTGTTCAGGGGCAGGTGGCTAGCATGAAAGACGCGACCGGCGAAACGCAACAAAGAGCAGAAATGGAATTCCAAACTTTAGAAAATGTTTCGGAATCAGAAGTGAAAATCAAATCTGAATCCCTTGATGACGAATACGGGGGGACAATTAAAGAGGAAGCCGCTACGGAAGTAAAACCGGTAGTTTCCGGGAATTTAACTGATTTATTGAACGTTTTGATTAACGAAATCAAGAGTCAATCGGTCAAGCAAGAAGCTCAGTCTGAAAAATTTGAACGGATGCTAGACAATCAGAACAAAGCTATTAACGTTGTTAACACAAAAGTTGATAAAATCAAAGAAGATATTGTTGTAATTAATACCGAAATCGGTAATCTTAAACAGGAAATGATAGGCGTTCAGGCGGAAATTGCGAGCATAAATACTCGTTTTAATTCTGAAATTAGCAGAATCGAGAAAAGTGTAGGAGAATCAGTTGCTCCGATCATCGAGAATAAGGTGACGGAACAAATTCAATTAGTGAAAAAAGAGGATCAAAAGAAGGTGGAAACTTTAAAGGCTTTAGTATCCGAAGTAGATACCAAAGTGACGAAGCAGGCTAATACCTGCGAAGAGAAAAAGAGGGAAGTGGAAACGCTTGCGACAACCACTTGCCAAGTGATTACGAGGGTGTCGGAATTAGAAAGGAAACTTGACGAAAAACAGAGCTATGTGCCAATCTGTGCACATAGTTCGGAGTTGTTGACGAAAGAGGAGCGGTTCGACCCCTTGAAAAAAGGCGGTATACACCCGACGGATTTCATTAAAAATTGTGAAAGAGTTTTACCCAGATCATGGCCTGATGAGAGAAAAATTAATGCGATTATTGATGTGTTGGCTGGTGATGCCAAGCGTTGGGGCTTAAACTTCAACATTACGAACCTGACTTTTGACGAATTTAAAAATTGTAATAGGTATGGTTCAAACCACAGACAGTAAGAAGAGTCAGTTATCTTGTACTTAAGTCGGCATTGTGCCTTTGGTACTTAATTCCGAAGCAATTTCTGTGTTTCATCGTCAATAAGAAGGACAGAGGGATACGGTAAACCTGAAGTAAAGCATCGGAATCTATAACGAGTGTCACATGAATGGTTCAAAATATAGACAGTAAGAAGAGTCAGTTTTCTTGTACTTAAGTCGGCATTGTGCCTTTTATATTTAATTCCGATGTAATTTCTGTGTTTCATCGTCAATAAGAACATCAGAGGGATACAGTAAACCTGAAGTGAAGCATTGGAATCTATAACTAGTGTCACAGGAATGGTTCAAAACATAGACAGTAAGAAGAGTCAGTTTTCTAGTACTTAAGTCGGCATTGTGCCTTTTGAATTTAATTCCGATTCAATTTCTGTGTTTCATCGTCAATAAGAAAGTCAGAGGGATACAGTAGACCTTAGTGAAGCATCGGAATCTATAACTAGTGTCACATGAATGGTTCAAAACATAGACAGTGAGAAGAGTCAGTTTTCTTGTACTTAAGTCAGCATTGTGCCTTTTGTAATTAATTCCGATACAATATCTGTGTTTCATCGTCAATAAGAAGGTCAGTGGGATACAGTAAACCTGAAGTGAAGCATCGGAATCTATAACTAGTGTCACAGGAATGGTTCAAAACATAGACAGTAAGAAGATTCAGTTTTCTTGTACTTAAGTCGGCATTGTTCCTATTGTATTTAATTCCGATGCAATATCTGTTTTACATCGTCAATAAGAAGGTCAGAGGGATACAGTAAACCTGAAGTGAAGCATCGGAATCTATAACTAGTGTCTCAGGAATGGTTCAAATCATAGACAATAAGAAGAATCAGTTATCTTGTACTTAAGTCAGCATTGTGCGTTTTGTATTTACTTCCGAAGCAATTTCTGTGTTTCATCGTCAATAAGAAGGTCTGAGGGATACAGTAAACCTGAAGTAAAGCATCGGAATCTATAACGAGTGTCACATGAATGGTTCAAAACATAGATAGTGAGAAGAATCAGTTTTCTTGTACTTAAGTCGGCATTGTGCCTTTTGTATTCAATTCCGATGCAATATATGTGTTTCATCGTCAATAAGAAGGTCAGAGGGATACAGTATACCTTAAGTGAAACATCGGAATCTATACCTAGTATAACAGGAATTGTTCAAACATAGACAGTTAGAAGAGTTAGTTGTCCTGTACTTAAGTCGGCATTGTGCCTTTTCTATTTAAATCCGATGCAATTTCTATGTTTCATCGTCAATTAGAAGGTCAGAGGGATACAGTAAACCTGAAGTGAAGCATCGGAATCAATAACTAGTGTCACAGGAATGGTTCACAACATAGACAGTGAGAAGAATCAGTTTTCTTGTACTTAAGTCGGCATTGTGCCTTTTGTATTCAATTCCGATGCAATTTCTGTGTTTCATCGTCAATAAGAAGGTCAGAGGGATACAGTAAACCTGACGTGAAGCATCGGAATCTATAACTAATGTAATAGGTATGGTTCAAACCACAGACAGTTAGAAGAGTTAGTTGTCTTGTACTTAAGTCGGCATTGTGCCTTTTCTATTTAAATCCGATGCAATTTCTATGTTTCATCGTCAATTAGAAGGTCAGAGGGATACAGTAAACCTGAAGTGAAGCATCGGAATCAATAACTAGTGTCACAGGAATGGTTCACAACATAGACAGTAAGAAGAGTCACTTATCTTGTACTTAAGTCGGCATTGTGCCTTTTATATTTAATTCCGATGCAATTTCTGTGTTTCATCGTCAATAAGAAGGTCAGAGGGATACAGTAAACCTGACGTGAAGCATCGGAATCTATAACTAATGTAATAGGTATGGTTCAAACCACAGACAGTAAGAAGAGTCAGTTATCTTGTACTTAAGTCGGCATTGTGCCTTTTGTACTTAATTCCGAAGCAATTTCTGTGTTTCATCGTCAATAAGAAGGACAGAGGGATACAGTAAACCTGAAGTAAGGCATCGGTATCTATAATTAGTGTCACAGGAATGGTTCAAAACATTGACAGTAAGAAGAGTCAGATTTCTTGTACTTAAGTCGGCATTGTGCCTTTTATATTTATTTCCGATGCAATTTCTGTGTTTCATCGTCAATAAGAAGGTCAGAGGGAAACAGTAAACCTGAAGTGAAGCATCGGAATCTATAACTAGTGTCACAGGAATGGTTCAAATCATAGACAAAAAGAAGAATCAGTTATCTTGTACTTAAATAGGCATTGTGTCTTTTGTATTTAATTCCGAAGCAATTTCTGTGTTTCATCGTCAATAAGAAGGTCAGAGGAATACAGTAAACCTGAAGTAAAGCATCGGAATCTATAACGAGTGTCACATGAATGGTTCAAAACATAGACAGTAAGAAGAGTCAGTTTTCTTGTACTTAAGTCGGCATTGTGCCTTTTGTATTTAATTGCGATGCAATTTCTGTGTTTCATCGTCAATAAGAACATCAGAGGGATACAGTAAACCTGAAGTGAAGCATTGGAATCTATAACTAGTGTCACAGGAATGGTTCAAAACATAGACAGTAAGAAGAGTCAGTTTTCTTCTACTTAAGTCGGCATTGTGCCTATTGAATTTAATTCCGATGCAATTTCTGTGTTTCATCGTCAACAAGAAGGTCAGAGGGATACAGTAGACCTGAAGTGAAGCATCGGAATCTATAACTAGTGTCATATGAATGGTTCAAAACATAGACAGTGAGAAGAGTCAGTTTTCTTGTACTTAAGTCGACATTGTGCATTTTGTACTTAATTCCGAAGCAATTTCTGTGTTTCATCGTCAATAAGAAGGTCAGAGGGATACAGTAAACCTGAAGTAAAGCATCGGAATCTATAACGAGTGTCACATGAATGGTTCAAAATATAGGCAGTAAGAAGAGTCAGTTTTCTTGTACTTAAGTCGGCATTGTACCTTTTGTATTAATTCCGATGCAATTTCTGTGTTTCATCGTCAATAAGGAGGTCAGAAGGATACAGTAAACCAGAAGTGAAGCATCGGAATCTATAACTAGTGTCACAGGAATGGTTCAAAACATAGACAGTAAGAAGAGTCAGTTTTCTTGTACTTAAGTCGGCATTGTGCCTTTTGTATTTAATTCCGATGCAATTTCTGTGTTTCATCGTCAATACGAAGGACAGAGGGATACAGTAAACCTGAAGTTATGCATCGGAATCTATAACTAGTGTCACAGGAATGGTTCAATTCATAGACAGTAAGGAGAGTCAGTTTTCTTGTACTTAAGTCGGCATTGTGCCTTTTGTATTTAATTCCGATGCATTATCTGTGTTTCATCGTCAATAAGAAGGTCAGAGCTATACAGTAAACCTGAAGTGAAGCATCGGAATCTATAACTAGTGTAACAGGAATGGTTCAAACATAGACAGTTAGAAGAGTTAGTTTTCTTGTACTTAAGTCGGTATTGTGCCTTTTCTATTTAATTCCGAAGCAATTTCTATGTTTCATCGTCAATTAGAAGGACAGAGGGATACGGTAAACCTGAAGTGAAGCATCGGAATCAATTACTAGTGTCACAGGAATGGTTCAAAACATAGACAGTAAGAAGAGTCAGTTTTCTTGTACTTAAGTCGGCATTGTGCCTTTTATATTAAATTCCGATGCAATTTCTGTGTTGCATCGTCAATAAGAAGGTGAGAGGGATACAGTAAACCTGAAGTAAAGCATCGGAATCTATAACTAGTGTGACAGGAATGGTTCAAACCGCAGACAGTAAGAAGAGTCAGTTATCTTGTACTTAAGTCGGCATTGTGCCTTTTGTATTTAATTCCGATGCAATTTCTGTGTTTCATCGTCAGTATGAAGGTCAGAGGGAAACAGTAAACCTGAAGTAAAGCATCGGAATCTATAACTCGTGTCACGGGAATGGTTCAAACATAGACAATAAGAAGAGTCAGTCTTCTTGGACTTCAGTCGGCATTGTGCCTATGTATTTAATTCTGATGCAATTTCTGTGTTTCATCGTCAATACGAAGGTCAGAGAGATACAGTAAACCTAAAGTGAAGCATCGGAATCTATAACTAGTGTCACATTAATGGTTCAAACCACAGACAGTAAGAAGAGCCAGTCTTCTTGTACTTGAGTCGGCATTGTGCCTTTTGTATTTAATTCCGATGCAATTTCTGTGTTTCATCAACAATGTGAAGGTCAGAGGGATACAGTAAACCTGAAGTGAAGCATCGGAATCTAAAACTAGTGTCACATGAATGGTTCAAAACATAGACAGTAAGAAGAGTCAGTTTTCTTGTACTTAAGTCGGCATTGTGCCTTCTGTATTTAATTCCGAAACAATTTCTGTGTTTCATCGTCAATAAGAAGGTCAGAGGGATACAGTAAATCTGAAGTAAAGCATCGGAATCTATAACTAGTGTCACAGGAATGGTTCAAAACATAGACAGTAAGAAGAGTCAGTTTTCTTGTACTTAAGTCAGCATTGTGCCTTTTGTAATTAATTCCGATGCAATTTCTGTGTTTCATCGTCAATAAGAATGTCAGTGGGATACAGATGACCTGAAGTGAAGCATCGGAATCTATAACTAGTGTCACAGGAATGGTTCAAAACATAGATCGTAAGAAGAATCAGTTTTCTTGTACTTAAGTCGGCATTGTGCTTTTTGTATTTAATTCCGATGCAATATCTGCGTTTCATCGTCAATAAGAAGGTCAGAGGGATACAGCAAACCTGAAGTGAAGCATCGGAATCTATAACTAGTGTCACAGGAATGGTTCAAAACATAGACAGTAAGAAGAGTCAGTTTTCTTGTACTTAAGTCGGCATTGTGCATTTTATATTTAATTCCGATGCAATTTCCGTGTTTCATCGTCAATAAGAAGGTCAGAGGGAAACAGTAAACCTGAAGTGAAGCATCGGAATCTATAACTAGTGTCACAGGAATGGTTCAAATCATAGACAGTAAGAAGAGTCAGTTATCTTGTACTTAAGTCAGCATTGGGCCATTTGTATTTAATTCCGAAGCAATTTCTGTGTTTCATCGTCAATAAGAAGGTCAGAGGGATACAGTAAACCTGAAGTAAAGCATCGGAATCTATAACGAGTGTCACATGAATGGTTCAAAACATAGACAGTAAAAAAACTCAGTTATCTTGTACTTAAGTCGGCATTGTGCATTTTGTATTTAATTATGATGCAATTTCTGAGTTCCATCGTCAATAAGGAGGCCAGAGGGATACAGTAAACCTGAAGTGAAGCATCGGAATCTATAACTAGTGTCACAATAATGGTTCAAAACATAGACAGTAAGAAGAGTCAGTTTTTTTGTACTTAAGTAGGCATTGTGCCTTTTGTATTTAATGCCGATGCAATATCTGTGTTTCATCAACAATGTGAAGGTCAGAGGGATACAGTAAACCTGAAGTGAAGCATCGGAATCTATAACTAGTATCACATGAATGGTTCAAACATAGACAGTAAGAAGGGTCAGTTTTCTTGTACTTAAGTCGGCATAGTGCCTTTTGTATTTAATTCCGATGCAATATCTGTGTTTCATCGTCAATAAGAAGTTCAGAGGGATACGGTAAACCTGAAGTGAAGCATCGGAATCAATTACTAGTGTCACAGGAATGGTTCAAAACATAGACAGTAAGAAGAGTCAGTTTTCTTGTACTTAAGTCGGCATTGTGCCTTTTATATTAAATTCCGATGCAATTTCTGTGTTGCATCGTCAATAAGAAGGTGAGAGGGATACAGTAAACCTGAAGTAAAGCATCGGAATCTATAACTAGTGTGACAGGAATGGTTCAAACCGCAGACAGTAAGAAGAGTCAGTTATCTTGTACTTAAGTCGGCATTGTGCCTTTTGTTTTTAATTCCGATGCAATTTCTGTGTTTCATCGTCATAAAGAAGGACGAGGGATACAGTAAACCTGAAGTGATGCATCGGAATCTATAACTAGTGTCACAGGAACGGTTCAAAACATTGACAGTAAGAAGAGTCATTTTTCTTGTACTTAAGTCGGCATTGTGCCTTTTGTATTTAATTCCGATGCTATTTCTGTGTTTCATCGTCAGTATGAAGGTCAGAGGGAAACAGTAAACCTGAAGTAAAGCATCGGAATCTATAACTCGTGTCACGGGAATGGTTCAAACATAGACAATAAGAAGAGTCAGTCTTCTTGGAATTCAGTCGGCATTGTGCCTATGTATTTAATTCTGATGCAATTTCTGTGTTTCATCGTCAATACGAAGGTCAGAGAGATACAGTAAACCTAAAGTGAAGCATCGGAATCTATAAATAGTGTCACATTAATGGTTCAAACCACAGACAGTAAGAAGAGCCAGTCTTCTTGTACTTGAGTCGGCATTGTGCCTTTTGTATTTAATTCCGATGCAATTTCTGTGTTTCATCAACAATGTGAAGGTCAGAGGGATACAGTAAACCTGAAGTGAAGCATCGGAATCTAAAACTAGTGTCACATGAATGGTTCAAAACATAGACAGTAAGAAGAGTCAGTTTTCTTGTACTTAAGTCGGCATTGTGCCTTCTGTATTTAATTCCGAAACAATTTCTGTGTTTCATCGTCAATAAGAAGGTCAGAGGGATACAGTAAATCTGAAGTAAAGCATCGGAATCTATAACTAGTGTCACAGGAATGGTTCAAAACATAGACAGTAAGAAGAGTCAGTTTTCTTGTACTTAAGTCAGCATTGTGCCTTTTGTAATTAATTCCGATGCAATTTCTGTGTTTCATCGTCAATTAGAATGTCAGTGGGATACAGTTGACCTGAAGTGAAGCATCGGAATCTATAACTAGTGTCACAGGAATGGTTCAAAACATAGATCGTAAGAAGAATCAGTTTTCTTGTACTTAAGTCGGCATTGTGCTTTTTGTATTTAATTCCGATGCAATATCTGCGTTTCATCGTCAATAAGAAGGTCAGAGGGATACAGAAAACCTGAAGGGTAGCATCGGAATCTATAACTAGTGTAACAGGAATGGATCAAACATAGACAGTTAGAAAAGTTAGTTTTCTTGTACTTAAGTTGGCATTGTGCCTTTTATATTAAATTCCGATGCAATTTCTGTGTTTCATCGTCAATAAGAAGGTCAGAGGGATACAGTAATCCTGAAGTGAAGCATCGGAAACTATAACTAGTGTAACGGGAATGATTCAAACCACAGACAGTAGGAAGAGTCAGTTATCTTGTACTTAAGTCGGCATTGTGCCTTTTGTACTTAATTCCGAAGCAATTTCTGTGTTTCATCGCCAATAAGAAGGTCAGAGGGATACAGTAAACCTGAAGTAGAGCATCGGAATCTATAACGAGTGTCACATGAATGGTTCAAAACATAGACAGTAAAAAGAGTCAGTTTTCTTGTACTTAAGTCGGCATTGTGCCATTTGTATTTAATTATGATGCAATTTCTGAGTTTCATCGTCAATAAGGAGGCCAGAGGGATACAGTAAACCTGAAGTGAAGCATCGGAATCTATAACTAGTGTCACAATAATGGTTCAAAACATAGACAGTAAGAAGAGTCGGTTTTTTTGTACTTAAGTAGGCATTGTGCCTTTTGTATTTAATTCCGATGCAATTTCTATGTTTCATCGTCAATTAGAAGGTCAGAGGGATACAGTAAACCAGAAGTGAAGCATCGGAATCTATAACTAGTGTCACAGGAATGGTTCAAAACATAGATCGTAAGAAGAATCAGTTTTCTTGTACTTAAGTCGGCATTGTGGTTTTTATATTTACTTCCGATGCAATTTCTGTGTTTCATCGTCACTAAGAAGATCAGTGGGATACAGTAAACCTTAAGTGAAGCATTGGAATCTATAACTAGTGTCACAGGAAGGGTTCAAAACATAGACAGTAAGAAGAGTCAGTTTTCTTGTACTTAAGTCGGCATTGCGCCTTTTGTATTTAATTCCGATGCAATATCTGTGTTTCATCGTCAATAAGAAGGTCAGAGGGATACAGTAAACCAGAATACAAGCATCGGAATCTATAACTAGTGTAACAGGAATGGTTCAAACATAGACAGTTAGAAGAGTTAGTTTTCTTTTACTTAAGTCGGCATTGTGCCTTTTGTACTTAATTCCGAAGCAATTTCTGTGTTTCATCGCCAATAAGAAGGTCAGAGGGATACAGTAAACCTGAAGTAAAGCATCGGAATCTATAACGAGTGTCACATGAATGGTTCAAAATATAGACAGTAAGAAGAGTCAGTTTTCTTGTACTTAAGTCGGCATTGTACCTTTTGTATTAATTCCGATGCAATTTCTGTGTTTCATCGTCAATAAGAAGGTCAGAGGGATACAGTAAACCTGAAGTGAAACATCGGAATCTATAACTAGTGTCACAGGAATGGTTCAAAAAATAGACAGTAAGAAGAGTCAGTTTTCTTGTACTTAAGTCGGCATTGTGCCTTTTGTTTTTAATTCCGATGCAATTTCTGTGTTTCATCGTCATCAAGAAGAACGAGGGATACAGAAAACCTGAAGTGATGGATCGGAATCTATAACTAGTGTCACAGGAACGGTTCAAAACATTGACAGTAAGAAGAGACATTTTTCTTGTACTTAAGTCGGCATTGTGCCTTTTGTATTTAATTCCGATGCAATTTCTGTGTTTCATCGTCAGTATGAAGGTCAGAGGAAAACAGTAAACCTGAAGTAAAGCATCGGAATCTATAACTAGTGTCACAGGAATGGTTCAAATCATAGACAATAAGAAGGATCAATTATCTTGTACTTAAGTCGGCATTGTGCCTTTTGTATTTAATTATGATGCAATTTCTGAGTTTCATCGTCAATAAGGAGGCCAGAGGGATACAGTAGACCTGAAGTGAAGCATCGGAATCTATAACTAGTGTCACAACAATGGTTCAAAACATAGACAGTAAGAAGAGTCTTTTTTTTTGTACTTGAGTAGGCATTGTGCCTTTTGTATTTAATTCCGATGCAATATCTGTGTTTCATCAACAATGTGAAGGTCAGAGGGATACAGTAACCCTGAAGTGCAGCATCGGAATCTACAACTAGTATCACATGAATGGTTCAAACATAGACAGTAAGAAGAGTCAGTTTTCTTGTACTTAAGTCAGCATTGTGCATTTTGTATTTAATTCCGATGCAATATCTGTGTTTCATCGTCAATAAGAAGATCAGAGGGATACAGTAAACCTGAAGTGAAGCATCGGAATCAATAAGTAGAGTCTCAGGAATGGTTCAAAACATAGACTGTAAGAAGAGTCAGTTTTCTTGTACTTAAGTCGGCATTGTGGCTTTTATATTTACTTCCGATGCAATTTCTGTGTTTCATCGTCACTAAGAAGATCAGTGGGATACAGTAAACCTTAAGTGAAGCATTGGAATCTATAACTAGTGTCACAGGAAGGGTTCAAAACATAGACAGTAAGAAGAGTCAGTTTTCTTGTACTTAAGTCGGCATTGTGCCTTTTGTATTTAATTCCGATGCAATATCTGTGTTTCATTGTCAATAAGAAGGTCAGAGGGATACAGTAAACCTGAATAGAAGCATCGGAATCTATAACTAGTGTAACAGGAATGGTTCAAACATAGACAGTTAGAAGAGTTAGTTTTCTTGTACTTAAGTCGGCATTGTGCCTTTTCTATTTAATTCCGATGCAATTTCTATGTTTCATCGTCAATTAGAAGGTCGGAGGGATACAGTAAACCAGAAGTGAAGCATTGGAATCTATAACTAGTGTCACAGGAATGGTTCAGTACATAGACAGTAAGGAGAGTGAGTTTTCTTGTACTTAAGTCGGCATTGTGCCTTTTGTATTTAATTCCGATGCAATTTCTGTGTTTCATCGTCAATAAGATCTTCAGAAGGATACAGTAAAACTGAAGTGAAGCATCGGAATCTATAACTAGTGTCACAGGAATGGTTCAAAACATAGACTGTAAGAAGAGTCAGTTTTCTTGTACTTAAGTCGGCATAGTGCCTTTTGTATTTAATTCCGATGCAATATCTGTGTTTCATCGTCAATAAGAAGGTCAGAGGGATACAGTAAACCTGAAGTGAAGCATCGTAATCTATAACTAGTGTAACAGGAATGGATCAAACATAGACAGTTAGAAGAGTTAGTTTTCTTGTACTTAAGTCGGCATAGTGCCTTTTGTATTTAATTCCGATGCAATATCTGTGTTTCATCGTCAATAAGAAGGTCAGAGGGACACAGTAAACCTCAAGTGAAGCATTGGAATCTATAACTAGCGTCACAGGAATGGTTCAAAACACAGACAGTAAGAAGAGTCAGTTTTCTTGTACTTAAGTCGGCATTGTGCCATTTGTATTTAATTCCGATGCAATTTCTGTGTTTCATCGTCATCAAGAAGGACGGAGGGATACAGTAAACCTGAAGTGATGCATCGGAATCTATAACTAGTGTCACAGGAATGGTTCAAAACATAGACAGTAAGAAGAGTCAGTTTTCTTGTACTTAAGTCGGCATTGTGCCCTTTGTATTTAATTCCGATGCAATTTCTGTGTTTCATCGTGAATAAGAAGGTCAGTGGGATACAGTAAACCTGAAGTGGAGCATTGGAATCTATAACTAGTGTCACAGGACTGGTTCAAAACATAGACAGTAAGAAGAGTCAGTTTTCTTGTACTTAAGTCGGCATAGTGCCTTTTGTATTTAATTCCGATGCAATATCTGTGTTTCACCGTCAATAAGATGGTCAGAGGGATACAGTAAACCTGAAGTGAAGCATCGGAATCTATAACTAGTGTAACAGGAATGGTTCAAACATAGACAGTCAGAAGAGTTAGTTTTCTTGTACTTAAGTCGGCATTGTGCCTTTTGTGTTTAATTCCGATGCAATTTCTGGGTGTCATCGTCAACAAGAAGGTCAGAGGGGTACAGTAAACCTGAAGTCATGCATCGGAATCTATAACTAGTGTCACAGGAATGGTTCAAACCACAGACAGTAAGAAGAGTCAGTTATCTTGTACTTAAGTCGGCATTGTGCCTTTTTTACTTAATTCCGAAGCAATTTCTGTTTTTCATCGTCAATAAGAAGGTCAGAGGGATACAGTAAACCTGAAGTAAAGCATCGGAATTTATAACGAGTGTCACATGAATGGTTCAAAATATAGACAGTAAGAAGAGTTAGTTTTCTTGTACTTATGTCGGCATTGTACATTTTGTATTAATTCTGATGCAATTTCTGTGTTCCATCGTCAATAAGAAGGTCAGAGGGATACAGTAAACCAGAAGTGAAGCATCGGAATCCATAACTAGTGTGACAGGAATGGTTCAAAACATAGACAGTAAGAAGAGTCAGTTTTCTTGTACTTAAGTCGGCATTGTGCCTTTTGTATTCAATTCCGATGAAATTTCTGTGTTTCATCGTCAATAAGAAGGTCAGTGGGATACAGTAAACCTGAAGTGGAGCATTGGAATCTATAACTAGTGTCACAGGAATGGTTCAAAACATAGACAGTAAGAAGAGTCAGTTTTCTTCTACTTAAGTCGGCATTGTGCCTTTTGTATTTAATTCCGATGCAATATCTGTGTTTCATCGTCAATAGGAAGGTCGGAGGGATACAGTAAACCTGAAGTGAAGCATCGGACTCTGTACCTAGTGTCACAGGAATGGTTCAAAACATAGACAGTAAGAAGAGTCAGTTTTCTTGTACTTAAGTCGGCATTGTGTCTTTTGTATTTAATTCCGATGCAATTTCTGTGTTTCATTGTCAATAAGAAGGACAGAGGCATACAGTTAACCTGAAGTGAGGCATCAGAATCTATAACTAGTGTCACAGGAGTGGTTCAAAACATTGACAGTAAGAAGAGTCAGTTTTCTTGTACTTAAGTCGGCATTGTGCCTTTTGTATTTAATTCCGATGCAATTTCTGTGTTTCATCGTCAATAAGAAGGTCAGAGGGATACAGTAAACCTGAAGTGAAGCATCGGTATCTATAACTAGTGACACAGGAATGGTTCAAAGCATAGACAGTAAGAAGAGTCAGATTTCTTGTACTTAAGTCGGCATTGTGCCTTTTATATTTAATTCCGATGCAATTTCGGTGTTTCATCGTCAATAAGAAGGTCAGAGGGAAACAGTAAACCTGAAGTGAAGCATCGGAATCTATAACTAGTGTCACAGGAATGGTTCAAATCATAGACAATAAGAAGAATCAGTTATCTTGTACTTAAGTCGGCATTGTGTCTTTTGTATTTAATTCCGAAGCAATTTCTGTGTTTCATCGTCAATAAGAAGGTCAGAGGGATACAGTAAACCAGAAGTAAAGCATCAGAATCTATAACGAGTGTCACATGAATGGTTCAAAACATAGACAGTAAGAAGAGTCAGTTTTCTTGTACTTAAGTCGGCATTGTGCCTATTGAATTTAATTCCGATGCAATTTCTGGGTGTCATCCTCAACAAGAAGGTCAGAGGGGTACAGTAAACCTGAAGTGAAGCATCGGAATCTATAACTAGCGTCACAGGAATGGTTCAAACCACAGACAGTAAGAAGAGTCAGTTATCTTGTACTTAAGTCGGCATTGTGCCTTTTGTACTTAATTCCGAAGCAATTTTTGTTTTTCATCGTCAATAAGAAGGTCAGAGGGATACAGTAAACCTGAAGTAAAGCATCGGAATCTATAACGAGTGTCACATGAATGGTTCAAAATATAGACAGTAAGAAGAGTCAGTTTTCTTGTACTTATGTCGGCATTGTACATTTTGTATTATTTCCGATGCAATTTCTGTGTTTCATCGTCAATAAGAAGGTCAGAGGGATACAGTAAACCAGAAGTGAAGCATCGGAATCTATAACTAGTGTCACAGGAATGGTTCAAAACACAGACAGTAAGAAGAGTCAGTTTTCTTGTACTTATGTCGGCATTGTGCCTTTTGTATTTAATTCCGATGCAATTTCTGTGTTTCATCGTCAATAAGAAGGTCAGTGGGATACAGTAAACCTGAAGTGGAGCATTGGAATCTATAACTAGTGTCACAGCACTGGTTCAAAACATAGACAGTAAGAAGAGTCAGTTTTCTTGTACTTAAGTCGGCATTGTGCCTTTTGTATTTAATTCCGATGAAATTTCTGTGTTTCATCGTCAATAAGAAGGTCAGTGGGATACAGTAAACCTGAAGTGGAGCATTGGAATCTATAACTAGTGTCACAGGACTGGTTGAAAACATAGACAGTAAGAAGAGTCAGTTTTCTTGTACTTAAGTCGGCATAGTGCCTTTTGTATTTAATTCCGATGCAATATCTGTGTTTCATTGTCAATAAGAAGGACAGAGGGATACAGTTAACCTGAAGTGAGGCATCAGAATCTATAACTAGTGTCACAGGAGTGGTTCAAAACATTGACAGTAAGAAGAGTCAGTTTTCTTGTACTTAAGTCGGCATTGTGCGTTTTGTATTTAATTCCGATGCAATTTCTGTGTTTCATCGTCAATAAGAAGGTCAGAGGGATACAGTAAATTTGAAGTGAAGCATCGGTATCTGTAACTAGTGTCACAGGAATGGTTCAAAACATAGACAGTAAGAAGAGTCAGATTTCTTGTACTTAAGTCGGCATTGTGCCTTTTATATTTAATTCCGATGCAATTTCGGTGTTTCATCGTCAATAAGAAGGTCAGAGGGAAACAGTAAACCTGAAGTGAAGCATCGGAATCTATAACTAGTGTCACAGGAATGGTTCAAATCATAGAAAATAAGAAGAATCAGTTATCTTGAACTTAAGTCGGCATTGTGTCTTTTGTATTTAATTCCGAAGCAATATTTCTCTTTCATCGTCAATAAGAAGGTCAGAGGAATACAGTAAACCTGAAGTAAAGCATCAGAATCTATAACGAGTGTCACATGAATGGTTCAAAGCATAGACAGTAAGAAGAGTCAGTTTTCTTGTACTTAAGTCGGCATTGTGCCTATTTAATTTAATTCCGATGCAATTTCTGTGTTTCATCGTCAATACGAAGGTCAGAGGGAAACAGTAAACCTGAAGTGAAGCATTAGAATCTATAACTAGTGTCACAGGAATGGTTCAAATCATAGGCAGTAAGAAGAGTCAGTTTTCTTGTACTTGAGTCGGCATTGTGCCTTTTGTATCTAATTCCGATGCAATTTCTGTGTTTCATCGTCAATAAGAACATCAGAGGGATACAGTAAACCTAAAGTGAAGCATCGGAATCTATAACTAGTGTCACAGGAATGGTTCAAAACACAGACAGTAAGAAGAGTCAGTTTTCTTGTACTTATGTCGGCATTGTGCCTTTTGTATTTAATTCCGATGCAATTTCTGTGTTTCATCGTCAATAAGAAGGTCAGAGGGATACAGTAATCCTGAAGTAAAGCATTGGAATCTATAACGAGTATCACATGAATGGTTCAAAATATAGACAGTAAGAAGAGTCAGTTTTCTTGTACATAAATCGGCAATGTACCTTATGTATTAATTCCGATGCAATTTCTGTGTTCCATCGTCAATAAGAAGGTCAGAGGGATACAGTAAACCAGAAGTGAAGCATCGGAATCTATAACTAGTGTCACAGGAATGGTTCAAACCATAGACAGTAAGAAGAGTCAGTTTTCTTGTACTTAAGTCGGCATTGTGCCTTTTGTATTTAATTCCGATGCAATTTCTGTGTTTCATCGTCAATAAGAAGGTCAGTGGGATACAGTAAACCTGAAGTGGAGCATTGGAATCTATAACTAGTGTCACAAGACTGGTTCAAAACATAGACAGTAAGAAGAGTCAGTTTTCTTGTACTTAAATTGGCATAGTGCCTTTTGTATTTAATTCCGATGCAATATCTGTGTTTCATCGTCAATAGGAAGGTCGAAGGGATACAGTAAACCTGAAGTGAAGCATCGGAATTTATACCTAGGGTCACCGGAATGGTTCAAAGCATAGACAGTAAGAAGAGTCAGTTTTCTTGTACTTAAGTCGGCATTGTGTCTTTTGTATTTAATTCCGATGCAATTTCTGTGTTTCATTGTCAATAAGAAGGACAGAGGGATACAGTTAACCTGAAGTGAGGCATCAGAATCTATAACTAGTGTCACAGGAGTGGTTCAAAACATTGACAGTAAGAAGAGTCAGTTTTCTTGCACTTAAGTCGGCATTGTGCCTTTTGTATTTAATTCCGATGCAATTTCTGTGTTTCATCGTCAATAAGAAGGTCAGAGGGATACAGTAAACCTGAAGTGAAGCATCGGTATCTATAACTAGTGTCACAGGAATGGTTCAAAACATAGACAGTAAGAAGAGTCAGTTTTCTTGTACTTAAGTCGGCATAGTGCCTTTTGTATTTAATTCCGATGCAATATCTGTGTTTCATCGTCAATAAGAAGGTCAGAGGGTTACAGTAAACCTGAAGTGAAGCATCGGAATCTATAACTAGTGTAACAGGAATGGTTCAAACATAGACAATTAGAAGAGTTAGTTTTCTTGTACTTAAGTCGACATTGTGCCTTTTGTGTTTAATTCCGATGCAATTTCTGGGTGTCATCGTCAACAAGAAGGTCAGAGGGGTACAGTAAACCTGAAGTGATGCATCGGAATCTATAACTAGTGTCACAGGAATGGTTCAAACCACAGACAGTAAGAAGAGTCAGTTATCTTGTACTTAAGTCGGCATTGTGCCTTTTGTACTTAATTCCGAAGCAATTTCTGTTTTTCATCGTCAATAAGAAGGTCAGAGGGATACAGTAAACCTACAGTAAAGCATCGGAATCTATAACGAGTGTCACATGAATGGTTCCAAATATAGACAGTAAGAAGAGTCAGTTTTCTTGTACTTATGTCGGCATTGTACATTTTGTATTAATTCCGATGCAATTTCTGTGTTCCATGTCAATAAGAAGGTCAGAGGGATACAGTAAACCAGAAGTGAAGCATCGGAATCTATAACTAGTGTCACAGGAATGGTTCAAACCATAGACAGTAAGAAGAGTCAGTTTTCTTGTACTTAAGTCGGCATTGTGCCTTTTGTATTTAATTCCGATGCAATTTCTGTGTTTCATCGTCAATAAGAAGGTCAGTGGGATACAGTAAACCTGAAGTGGAGCATTGGAATCTATAACTAGTGTCACAAGACTGGTTCAAAACATAGACAGTAAGAAGAGTCAGTTTTCTTGTACTTAAATTGGCATAGTGCCTTTTGTATTTAATTCCGATGCAATATCTGTGTTTCATCGTCAATAGGAAGGTCGAAGGGATACAGTAAACCTGAAGTGAAGCATCGGAATTTATACCTAGGGTCACCGGAATGGTTCAAAGCATAGACAGTAAGAAGAGTCAGTTTTCTTGTACTTAAGTCGGCATTGTGTCTTTTGTATTTAATTCCGATGCAATTTCTGTGTTTCATTGTCAATAAGAAGGACAGAGGGATACAGTTAACCTGAAGTGAGGCATCAGAATCTATAACTAGTGTCACAGGAGTGGTTCAAAACATTGACAGTAAGAAGAGTCAGTTTTCTTGCACTTAAGTCGGCATTGTGCCTTTTGTATTTAATTCCGATGCAATTTCTGTGTTTCATCGTCAATAAGAAGGTCAGAGGGATACAGTAAACCTGAAGTGAAGCATCGGTATCTATAACTAGTGTCACAGGAATGGTTCAAAACATAGACAGTAAGAAGAGTCAGTTTTCTTGTACTTAAGTCGGCATAGTGCCTTTTGTATTTAATTCCGATGCAATATCTGTGTTTCATCGTCAATAAGAAGGTCAGAGGGTTACAGTGAACCTGAAGTGAAGCATCGGAATCTATAACTAGTGTAACAGGAATGGTTCAAACATAGACAATTAGAAGAGTTAGTTTTCTTGTACTTAAGTCGACATTGTGCCTTTTGTGTTTAATTCCGATGCAATTTCTGGGTGTCATCGTCAACAAGAAGGTCAGAGGGGTACAGTAAACCTGAAGTGATGCATCGGAATCTATAACTAGTGTCACAGGAATGGTTCAAACCACAGACAGTAAGAAGAGTCAGTTATCTTGTACTTAAGTCGGCATTGTGCCTTTTGTACTTAATTCCGAAGCAATTTCTGTTTTTCATCGTCAATAAGAAGGTCAGAGGGATACAGTAAACCTGAAGTAAAGCATCGGAATCTATAACGAGTGTCACATGAATGGTTCAAAATATAGACAGTAAGAAGAGTCAGTTTTCTTGTACTTATGTCGGCATTGTACATTTTGTATTAATTCCGATGCAATTTCTGTGTTCCATCGTCAATAAGAAGGTCAGAGGGATACAGTAAACCAGAAGTGAAGCATCGGAATCTATAACTAGTGTGACAGGAATGGTTCAAAACATAGACAGTAAGAAGAGTCAGTTTTCTTGTACTTAAGTCGGCATTGTGCCTTTTGTATTTATTTCCGATGAAATTTCAGTGTTTCATCGTCAATAAGAAGGTCAGTGGGATACAGTAAACCTGAAGTGGAGCATTGGAATCTATAACTAGTCTCACAGGACTGGTTCAAAACATAGACAGTAAGAAGAGTCAGTTTTCTTGTACTTAAGTCGGCATAGTGCCTTTTGTATTTAATTCCGATGCAATATCTGTGTTTCATTGTCAATAAGAAGGACAGAGGGATACAGTTAACCTGAAGTGAGGCATCAGAATCTATAACTAGTGTCACAGGAGTGGTTCAAAACATTCACACTAAGAAGAGTCAGTTTTCTTGTACTTAAGTCGGCATTTTGCCTTTTGTATTTAATTCCGATGCAATTTCTGTGTTTCATCGTCAATAAGAAGGTCAGAGGGATACAGTAAATCTGAAGTGAAGCATCGGTATCTATAACTAGTGTCACAGGAATGGTTCAAAACATAGACAGTAAGAAGAGTCAGATTTCTTGTACTTAAGTCGGCATTGTGCCTTTTATATTTAATTCCGATGCAATTTCGGTGTTTCATCGTCAATAAGAAGGTCAGAGGGAAACAGTAAACCTGAAGTGAAGCATCGGAATCTATAACTAGTGTCACAGGAATGGTTCAAATCATAGAAAATAAGAAGAATCAGTTATCTTGAACTTAAGTCGGCATTGTGTCTTTAGTATTTAATTCCGAAGCAATTTTTCTGTTTCATCGTCAATAAGAAGGTCAGAGGAATACAGTAAACCTGAAGTAAAGCATCAGAATCTATAACGAGTGTCACATGAATGGTTCAAAACATAGACAGTAAGAAGAGTCAGTTTTCTTGTACTTAAGTCGGCATAGTGCCTTTTGTATTTAATTCCGATGCAATATCTGTGTTTCATCGTCAATAGGAAGGTCGGAGGGATACAGTAAACCTGAAGTGAAGCATCGGAATCTATACCTAGTGTCACAGGAATGGTTCAAAACATAGACAGTAAGAAGAGTCAGTTTTCTTGTACTTAAGTCGGCATAGTGCCTTTTGTATTTAATTCCGATGCAATATATGTGTGTCATTGTCAATAACAAGGACAGAGGGATACAGTTAACCTGAAGTGAGGCATCAGAATCTATAACTAGTGTCACAGGAGTGGTTCAAAACATTGACACTAAGAAGAGTCAGTTTTCTTGTACTTAAGTCGGCATTGTGCCTTTTGTATTTAATTCCGATGCAATTTCTGTGTTTCATCGTCAATAAGAAGGTCAGAGGGAAACAGTAAACCTGAAGTGAAGCATTAGAATCTATAACTAGTGTCACAGGAATGGTTCAAATCATAGGCAGTAAGAAGAGTCAGTTTTCTTGTACTTGAGTCGGCATTGTGCCTTTTGTATTTAATTCCGATGCAATTTCTGTGTTTCATCGTCAATAAGAACATCAGAGGGATACAGTAAACCTAAAGTGAAGCATTGGAATCTGTAACTAGTGTCACAGGAATTAGCCGGCCGAAGTGGCCGTGCGGTTAAAGGCGCTGCAGTCTGGAACCGCAAGACCGCTACGGTCGCAGGTTCGAATCCTGCCTCGGGCATGGATGTTTGTAATGTCATTAGGTTAGTTAGGTTTAACTGGTTCTAAGTTCTAGGGGACTAATGACCTCAGCAGTTGAGTCCCATAGTGCTCAGAGCCATTTGAACCATTTTTTGTCACAGGAATGGTTCACACCACAGACAGTAAGAAGAGTCAGTTATCTTGTACTTAAGTCTGCATTGTGCCTTTTGTACTGATTTCCGAAGCAATTTCTGTGTTTCATCGTCAATAAGAAGGTCAGAGGGATACAGTAATCCTGAAGTAAAGCATTGGAATCTATAACGAGTATCACATGAATGGTTCAAAATATAGACAGTAAGAAGAGTCAGTTTTCTTGTACTTAAATCGGCAATGTACCTTATGTATTAATTCCGATGCAATTTCTGTGTTCCATCGTCAATACGAAGGTCAGAGGGATACAGTAAACCAGAAGTGAAGCATCGGAATCTATAACTAGTGTCACAGGAATGGTTCAAAACATAGACAGTAAGAAGAGTCAGTTTTCTTGTACTTAAGTCGGCATTGTGCCTTTTGTATTTTATTCCGATGCAATTTCTGTGTTTCATCGTCAATAAGAAGGTCAGTGGGATACAGTAAACCTGAAGTGGATCATTGGAATCAATAACTAGTGTCACAGGACTGGTTCAAAACATAGACAGTAAGAAGAGTCAGTTTTCTTGTACTTTTGTCGGCATAGTGCCTTTTGTATTTAATTCCGATGCAATATCTGTGTTTCATCGTCACTAAGAAGGTCAGAGGGATACAGTAAACCTGAAGTGAAGCATCGGAATCTATAACTAGTGTAACAGGAATGGTTCAAACATAGACAGTTAGAAGAGTTAGTTTTCTTGTACTTAAGTCGGCATTGTGCCTTTTGTATTTAATACCGATGCAATTTCTGGGTGTCATCCTCAACAAGAAGGTCAGACTGGTACAGTGAACCTGAAGTGAAGCATCGGAATCTATAACTAGTGTCACAGGAATGGTTCAAACCACAGACAGTAAGAAGAGTCAGTTATCTTGTACTTAAGTCGGCATTGTGCCTTTTGTACTTAATTCCGAAGCAATTTCTGTTTTCATCGTCAATAAGAAGGTCAGAGGGATACAGTAAACCTGAAGTAAAGCATCGGAATCTATAACGAGTGTCACATGAATGGTTCAAAATATAGACAGTAAGAAGAGTCAGTTTTCTTGTACTTATGTCGGCATTGTACATTTTGTATTAATTCCGATGCAATTTCTGTGTTCCATCGTCAATAAGAAGGTCAGAGGGATACAGTAAACCAGAAGTGAAGCATCGGAATCTATAACTAGTGTCACAGGAATGGTTCAAAACATAGACAGTAAGAAGAGTCAGTTTTCTTGTACTTAAGTCGGCATTGTGCCTTTTGTATTTAATTCCGATGCAATTTCTGTGTTTCATCGTCAATAAGAAGGTCAGTGGGATACAGTAAACCTGAAGTGGAGCATTGGAATCTATAACTAGTGTCACAGGACTGGTTCAAATCATAGACAGTAAGAAGAGTCAGTTTTCTTGTACTTAAATTGGCATAGTGCCTTTTGTATTTAATTCCGATGCAATATCTGTGTTTCATCGTCAATAGGAAGGTCGGAGGGATACAGTAAACCTGAAGTGAAGCATCGGAATTTATACCTAGTGTCACCGGAATGGTTCAAAACATAGACAGTAAGAAGAGTCAGTTTTCTTGTACTTAACTCGGCATTGTGTCTTTTGTATTTAATTCCGATGCAATTTCTGTGTTTCATTGTCAATAAGAAGGACAGAGGGATACAGTTAACCTGAAGTGAGGCATCAGAATCTATAACTAGTGTCACAGGAGTGGTTCAAAACATTGACAGTAAGAAGAGTCAGTTTTCTTGCACTTAAGTCGGCATTGTGCCTTTTGTATTTATTTCCGATGCAATTTCTGTGTTTCATCGTCAATAAGAAGGTCAGAGGGATACAGTAAACCTGAAGTGAAGCATCGGTATCTATAACTAGTGTCACAGGAATGGTTCAAAACATAGACAGTAAGAAGAGACAGTTTTCTTGTACTTAAGTCGGCATAGTGCCTTTTGGGTTTAATTCCGATGCAATATCTGTGTTTCATCGTCAATAAGAAGGTCAGAGGGTTACAGTAAACCTGAAGTGAAGCATCGGAATCTATAACTAGTGTAACAGGAATGGTTCAAACATAGACAGTTAGAAGAGTTAGTTTTCTTGTACTTAAGTCGGCATTGTGCCTTTTGTGTTTAATTCCGATGCAAATTCTGGGTGTCATCGTCAACAAGAAGGTCAGAGGGGTACAGTAAACCTGAAGTGATGCATCGGAATCTATAACTAGTGTCACAGGAATGGTTCAAACCACAGACAGTAAGAAGAGTCAGTTATCTTGTACTTAAGTCGGCATTGTGCCTTTTGTACTTAATTCCGAAGCAATTTCTGTTTTTCATCGTCAATAAGAAGGTCAGAGGGATACAGTAAACCTGAAGTAAAGCATCGGAATCTATAACGAGTGTCACATGAATGGTTCAAAATATAGACAGTAAGAAGGGTCAGTTTTCTTGTACTTATGTCGGCATTGTACATTTTGTATTAATTCCGTTGCAATTTCTCTGTTCCATCGTCAATAAGAAGGTCAGAGGGATACAGTAAACCAGAAGTGAAGCATCGGAATCTATAACTAGTGTGACAGGAATGGTTCAAAACATAGACAGTAAGAAGAGTCAGTTTTCGTGTACTTAAGTCGGCATTGTGCCTTTTGTATTTAATTCCGATGAAATTTCTGTGTTTCATCGTCAATAAGAAGGTCAGTGGGATACAGTAAACCTGAAGTGGAGCATTGGAATCTATAACTAGTGTCACAGGACTGGTTCAAAACATAGACAGTTAGAAGAGTCAGTTTTCTTGTACTTAAGTCGGCATAGTGCCTTTTGTATTTAATTCCGATGCAATATCTGTGTTTCATCGTCAATAGGAAGGTCGGAGGGATACAGTAAACCTGAAGTGAAGCATCGGAATCTATACCTAGTGTCACAGGAATGGTTCAAAACATAGACAGTAAGAAGAGTCAGTTTTCTTGTACTTAAGTCGGCATTGTGTCTTTTGTATTTAATTCCGATGCAATTTCTGTGTTTCATTGTCAATAAGAAGGACAGAGGGATACAGTTAACCTGAAGTGAGGCATCAGAATCTACAACTAGTGTCACAGGAGTGGTTCAAAACATTGACAGTAAGAAGAGTCAGTTTTCTTGTACTTAAGTCGGCATTGTGCCTTTTGTATTTAATTCCGATGCAATTTCTGTGTTTCATCGTCAATAAGAAGGTCAGAGGGATACAGTAAACCTGAAGTGAAGCATCGGTATCTATAACTAGTGTCACAGGAATGGTTCAAAACATAGACAGTAAGAAGAGTCAGATTTCTTGTACTTAAGTCGGCATTGTGCCTTTTATATTTAATTCCGATGCAATTTCGGTGTTTCATCGTCAATAAGAAGGTCAGAGGGAAACAGTAAACCTGAAGTGAAGCATCGGAATCTATAACTAGTGTCACAGGAATGGTTCAAATCATAGACAATAAGAAGAATCAGTTTTCTTGTACTTAAGTCGGCATTGTGTCTTTTGTATTTAATTCCGATGCAATTTCTGGGTGTCATCCTCAACAAGATGGTCAGAGGGGTACAGTAAACCTGAAGTGAAGCATCGGAATCTATAACTAGTGTCACAGGAATGGTTCAAACCACAGACAGTAAGAAGAGTCAGTTATCTTGTACTTAAGTCGGCATTGTGCCTTTTGTACTTAATTCCGAAGCAATTTCTGTTTTTCATCGTCAATAAGAAGGTCAGAGGGATCCAGTAAACCTGAAGTAAAGCATCGGAATCTATAACGAGTGTCACATGAATGGTTCAAAATATAGACAGTAAGAAGAGTCAGTTTTCTTGTACTTATGTCGGCATTGTACATTTTGTATTAATTCCGATGCAATTTCTGTGTTCCATCGTCAATAAGAAGGTCAGAGGGATACAGTAAACCAGAGGTGAAGCATCGGAATCTATAACTAGTGTCACAGGAATGGTTCAAAACATAGACAGTAAGAAGAGTCAGTTTTCTTGTACTTAAGTCGGCATTGTGCCTTTTGTATTTAATTCCGATGCAATTTCTGTGTTTCATCGTCAATAAGAAGGTCAGTGGGATACAGTACACCTGAAGTGAGCATTGGAATCTATAACTAGTGTCACAGGGCTGGTTCAAAACATAGACAGTAAGAAGAGTCAGTTTTCTTGTACTTAAGTCGGCATAGTGCCTTTTGTATTTAATTCCGATGCAATATCTGTGTTTCATCGTCAATAAGAAGGTCAGAGGGATACAGTAAACCTGAAGTGAAGCATCGGAATCTATAACTAGTGTAACAGGAATGGTTCAAACATAGACAGTTAGAAGAGTTAGTTTTCTTGTACTTAAGTCGGCATTGTGCCTTTTGTATTTAATTCCGATGCAATTTCTGGGTGTCATCCTCAACAAGAAGGTCAGAGGGGTACAGTAAACCTGAAGTGAAGCATCGGAATCTATAACTAGTGTCACAGGAATGGTTCAAACCACAGACAGTAAGAAGAGTCAGTTATCTTGTGCTTAAGTCGGCATTGTGCCTTTTGTACTTAATTCCGAAGCAATTTCTGTTTTTCATCGTCAATAAGAAGGTCAGAGGGATACAGTAAACCTGAAGTAAAGCATCGGAATCTATAACGAGTGTCACATGAATGGTTCAAAATATAGACAGTAAGAAGAGTCAGTTTTCTTGTACTTATGTCGGCATTGTACATTTTGTATTAATTCCGATGCAATTTCTGTGTTCCATCGTCAATAAGAAGGTCAGAGGGATACAGTAAACCAGAGGTGAAGCATCGGAATCTATAACTAGTGTCACATGAATGGTTCAAAACATAGACAGTAAGAAGAGTCAGTTTTCTTGTACTTAAGTCGGCATTGTGCCTATTGAATTTAATTCCGATGCAATTTCTGTGTATCATCGTCAATAAGAAGGTCAGAGGGAAACAGTAAACCTGAAGTGAAGCATTAGAATCTACAACTAGTGTCACAGGAATGCTTCAAAGCATAGGCAGTAAGAAGAGTCAGTTTTCTTGTACTTGAGTCGGCATTGTGCCTTTTGTATTTAATTCCGATGCAATTTCTGTGTTTCATCGTCAATAAGAACATCAGAGGGATACAGTAAACCTAAAGTGAAGCATTGGAATCTATAACTAGTGTCACAGGACTGGTTCAAAACATAGACAGTAAGAAGAGTCAGTTTTCTTGTACTTACGTCGGCATAGTGCCTTTTGTATTTAATTCCGATGCAATATCTGTGTTTCATCGTCAATAAGAAGGTCAGAGGGATACAGTAAACCTGAAGTGAAGCATCGGAATCTATAACTAGTGTAACAGGAATGGTTCAAACATAGACAGTTAGAAGAGTTAGTTTTCTTGTACTTAAGTCGGCATTGTGCCTTTTGTATTTAATTCCGATGCAATTTCTGGGTGTCATCCTCAACAAGAAGGTCAGAGGGGTACAGTAAACCTGAAGTGAAGCATCGGAATCTATAACTAGTGTCACAGGAATGGTTCAAACCACAGACAGTAAGAAGAGTCAGTTATCTTGTACTTAAGTCGGCATTGTGCCTTTTGTACTTAATTCCGAAGCAATTTCTGTTTTTCATCGTCAATAAGAAGGTCAGAGGGATACAGTAAACCTGAAGTAAAGCATCGGAATCTATAACGAGTGTCACATGAATGGTTCAAAATATAGACAGTAAGAAGAGTCAGTTTTCTTGTACTTATGTCGGCATTGTACATTTTGTATTAATTCCGATGCAATTTCTGTGTTCCATCGTCAATAAGAAGGTCAGAGGGATACAGTAAACCAGAGGTGAAGCATCGGAATCTATAACTAGTGTCACAGGAATGGTTCAAAACATAGACAGTAAGAAGAGTCAGTTTTCTTGTACTTAAGTCAGCATTGTGCCTTTTGTATTTAATTCCGATGCAATTTCTGTGTTTCATCGTCAATAAGAAGGTCAGTGGGATACAGTAAACCTGAAGTGAGCATTGGAATCTATAACTAGTGTCACAGGACTGGTTCAAAACATAGACAGTAAGAAGAGTCAGTTTTCTTGTACTTAAGTCGGCATAGTGCCTTTTGTATTTAATTCCGATGCAATATCTGTGTTTCATCGTCAATAGGAAGGTCGGAGGGATACAGTAAACCTCAAGTGAAGCATCGGAATTTATACCTAGTGTCACAGGAATGGTTCAAAACATAGACAGTAAGAAGAGTCAGTTTTCTTGTACTTAAGTCGGCATTGTGTCTTTTGTATTTAATTCCGATGCAATTTTCTGTGTTTCATTGTCAATAAGAAGGACAGAGGGTTACAGTTAACCATAAGTGAGGCATCAGAATCTATAACTAGTGTCGCAGGAGTGGTTCAAAACATTGACAGTAATAAGAGTCAGTTTTCTTGCACTTAAGTCGGCATTGTGCCTTTTGTATTTGATTCCGATGCAATTTCTGTGTTTCATCGTCAATAAGAAGGTCAGAGGGATACAGTAAACCTGAAGTGAAGCATCGGTATCTATAACTAGTGTCACAGGAATGGTTCAAAACATAGACAGTAAGAAGAGTCAGATTTCTTGTACTTAAGTCGGCATTGTGCCTTTTATATTTAATTCCGATGCAATTTCGGTGTTTCATCGTCAATAAGAAGGTCAGAGGGAAACAGTAAACCTGAAGTGAAGCATCGGAATCTATAACTAGTGTCACAGGAATGGTTCAAATCATAGACAATAAGAAGAATTAGTTATCTTGTACTTAAGTCGGCATTGTGTCTTTTGTATTTTATTCCGAAGCAATTTCTGTGTTTCATTGTCAATAAGAAGGTCAGAGGAATACAGTAAACCTGAAGTAAAGCATCAGAATCTATAACGAGTGTCACATGAATGGTTCAAGGCATAGACAGTAAGAAGAGTCAGTTTTCTTGTACTTAAGTCGGCATTGTGCCTATTGAATTTAATTCCGATGCAATTTCTGTGTTTCATCGTCAATAAGAAGGTCAGAGGGAAACAGTAAACCTGAAGTGAAGCATTAGAATCTATAACTAGTGTCACAGGAATGGTTCAAAGCATAGGCAGTAAGAAGAGTCAGTTTTCTTGTACTTGAGTCGGCATTGTGCCTTTTGTATTTAATTCCGATGCAATTTCTGTGTTTCATTGTCAATTAGAACATCAGAGGGATACAGTAAACCTGAAGTGAAGCATTGGAATCTATAACTAGTGTCACAGGAATGGTTCAAACCACAGACAGTAAGAAGAGTCAGTTTTCTTGTACTTAAGTCGGCATTGTGCCTTTTGTATTTAGTTCCGATGCAATTTCTGTGTTTCATCGTCATCAAGAAGGACAGAGGGATACAGTAAACCTGAAGTGATGCATCGGTATCTATAACTAGTGTAACAGGAATGGTTCAAACCACAGACTGTAAGAAGAGTCAGTTGTCTTGTACTTAAGTCGGCATTGTGCCTTTTGTACTTAATTCCGAAGCAATTTCTGTGTTTCATCGTCAATAAGAAGGTGAGAGGGATACAGTAATCCTGAAGTAAAGCATTGGAATCTATAACGAGTATCACATGAATGATTCAAAATATAGACACTAAGAAGCGTCAGTTTTCTTGTACTTAAGTCGGCATTGTACCTTTTGTATTAATTCCGATGCAATTTCTGTGTTTCATCGTCAATAAGAAGGTCAGAGGGATACAGTAAACCTCAAGTGAAGCATCGGAATCTATAACTAGTGTCACAGGAATGGTTCAAAGCATAGACAGTAAGAAGAGTCAGTTTTCTTGTACTTAAGTCGGCATTGTGCCTTTTGTATTTAATTCCGATGCAATTTCTGTGTTTCATCGTCATCAAGAAGGACAGAGGGATACAGTAAACCTGAAGTGATGCATCGGAATCTATAACTAGTGTAACAGGAATGGTTCAAACCACAGCCAGTAAGAGGAGTCAGTTATCTTGTACTTAAGTCGGCATTGTGCCTTTTGTACTTAATTCCGAAGCAATTTCTGTTTTTCATCGTCAATACGAAGGTCAGAGGGATACGGTAAACCTGAAGTAAAGAATCGGAATCTATAACGAGTGTCACATGAATGGTTCAAAATATAGACAGTAAGAAGAGTCAGTTTTCTTGTACTTATGTCGGCATTGTACCTTTTGTATTAATTCCGATGCAATTTCTGTGTTCCATCGTCAATAAGAAGGTCAGAGGGATACAGTAAACCAGAAGTGAAGCATCGGAATCTATAACTAGTAACACAGGAATGGTTCAAAACATAGACAGTAAGAAGAGTCAGTTTTCTTGTACTTAAGTCGGCATTGTGCCTTTTGTAATTAATTCCGATGCAATTTCTGTGTTTCATCGTCAATAAGATCTTCAGAAGGATACAGTAAAACTGAAGTGAAGCATCGGAATCTATAACTAGTGTCACAGGAATGGTTCAAAACATAGACTGTAAGAAGAGTCAGTTTTCTTGTACTTAAGTCGCCATAGTGCCTTTTGTATTTAATTCCGATGCAATATCTGTGTTTCATCGTCAATAAGAAGGTCAGAGGGATGCAGTAAACCTGAAGTGAAGCATCGTAATCTATAACTAGTGTAACACAAATGGATCAAACATAGACAGTTAGAAGAGTTAGTTTTCTTGTACTTAAGTCGGCATTGTGCCTTTTATATTAAATTCCGATGCAATTTCTGTGTTTCATCGTCAATAAGAAGGTCAGAGGGATACAGTAAACCTGAAGTGAAGCATCGGAAACTATAACTAGTGTAACGGGAATGGTTCAAACCACAGACAGTAAGAAGAGTCAGTTATCTTGTACTTAAGTCGGCATTGTGCATTTAGTACTTAATTCCGAAGCAATTTCTGTGTTTCATCGTCAATAAGAAGGTCAGAGGGATACAGTAATCCTGAAGTAAAGCATTGGAATCTATAACGAGTATCACATGAATGGTTCAAAATATAGACAGTAAGAAGAGTCAGTTTTCTTGTACTTAAGTCGGCATTGTACCTTTTGTATTAATTCCGATGCAATATCTGTGTTTCATCGTCAATAAGAAGGTCAGAGGGATACAGTAAACCTCAAGTGAAGCATCGGAATCCATAACTAGCGTCACAGGAATGGTTCAAAGCAAAGACAGTAAGAAGAGTCAGTTTTCTTGTACTTAAGACGGCATTGTGCCTTTTGTATTTAATTCCGATGCAATTTCTGTGTTTCATCGTCATCAAGAAGGACAGAGGGATACAGTAAACCTGAAGTGATGCATCGGAATCTATAACTAGTGTCAGAGGAATGGTTCAAAACATAGACAGTAAGAAGAGTCAGTTTTCTTGTACTTAAGTCGGCATTGTGCCCTTTGTATTTAATTCCGATGCAATTTCTGTGTTTCATCGTCAATAAGAAGGTCAGTGGGATACAGTAAACCTGAAGTGGAGCATTGGAATCTATAACTAGTGTCACAGGACTGGTTCAAAACATAGACAGTACGATGAGTCAGTTTTCTTGTACTTAAGTCGGCATAGTGCCTTTTGTATTTAATTCCGATGCAATATCTGTGTTTCATCGTCAATAAGAAGGACAGAGGGATACAGTAAACCTGAAGTGAAGCATCGGAATCTATAACTAGTGTAACAGGAATGGTTCAAACATAGACAGTTAGAAGAGTTAGTTTTCTTGTACTTAAGTCGGCATTGTGCTTTTGTGTTGAATTCCGATGCAATTTCTGGGTGTCATCGTCAACAAGAAGGTCAGAGGGGTACAGTAAACCTGAAGTGATGCATCGGAATCTATAACTAGTGTCACAGGAATGGTTCAAACCACAGACAATAAGAAGAGTCAGTTATCTTGTACTTAAGTCGGCATTGTGCCTTTTGTACTTAATTCCGAAGCAATTTCTGTTTTTCATCGTCAATAAGAAGGTCAGAGGGATACAGTAAACCAGAAGTGAAGCATCGGAATCTATAACTAGTGTCACAGGAATGGTTCAAAACATAGACTGTAAGAAGAGTCAGTTTTCTTGTACTTAAGTCGTCATTGTGCCTTTTGTATTTAATTCCGATGAAATTTCATGTTTCATCGTCAATAAGAACGTCAGTGGGATACAGTAAACCTGAAGTGGAGCATTGCAATCTATAACTAGTGTCACAGGACTGGTTCAAAACATAGACAGTGAGAAGAGTCAATTTTCTTGTACTTAAGTCGGCATAGTGCCTTTTGTATTTAATTCCGATGCAATATCTGTGTTTCATCGTCAATAGGAAGGTCGGAGGGATACAGTAAACCTGAAGTGAAGCATCGGAATCTATACCTAGTGTCACAGGAATGGTTCAAAACATAGACGGTAAGAACAGTCATTTTTCTTGTACTTAAGTCGGCATTGTGTCTTTTGTATTCAATTCCGATGCAATTTCTGTGTTTCATTGGCAATAAGAAGGTCAGAGGGAAACAGTAAACCTGAAGTGAAGCATTAGAATCTATAACTAGTGTCAAAGGAATGGTTCAAAGCATAGGCAGTAAGAAGAGTCAGTTTTCTTGTACTTGAGTCGGCATTGTGCCTTTTGTATTTAATTCCGATGCAATTTCTGTGTTTCATCGTCAATAAGAAGGTCAGAGGGATACAGTAAACCTGAAGAGAAGCATCGGTATGTATAACTAGTGTCACAGGAATGGTTCAAAACATAGACAGTAAGAAGAGTCAGATATCTTGTACTTAAGTCGGCATTGTGCCTTTTATATTTAATTCCGATGCAATTTCGGTGTTTCATCGTCAATAAGAAGGTCAGAGGGAAACAGTAAACCTGAAGTGAAGCATCGGAATCTATAACTAGTGTCACAGGAATGGTTCAAATCATAGACAATAAGAGGAATCAGTTATCTTGTACTTAAGTTGGCATTGTGTCTTTTGTATTTAATTCCGATGCAATTTCTGTGTTTCATCGTCAATAAGAAGGTCAGAGGAATACAGTAAACCTGAAGTAAAGCATCAGAATCTATAACGAGTGTCACATGAATGGTTCAAAACATAGACAGTAAGAAGAGTCAGTTTTCTTGTACTTAAGTCGGCATTGTGCCTATTGAATTTAATTCCGATGCAATTTCTGTGTTTCATCGTAAATAAGAAGGTCAGAGGGAAACAGTAAACCTGAAGTGAAGCATTAGTATCTATAACTAGTGTCACAGGAATGGTTCAAAGCATAGGCAGTAAGAAGAGTCAGTTTTCTTGTACTTGAGTCGGCATTGTGCCTTTTATAATTAATTCCGATGCAATTTTTGTGTTTCATCGTCAATAAGAACATCAGAGGGATACAGTAAACCTGAAGTGAAGCATTGGAATCTATAACTAGTGTCACAGGAATGGTTCAAACCACAGACAGTAAGAAGAGTCAGTTATCTTGTACTTAAGTCGGCATTGTGCCTTTTGTACTTAATTCCGAAGCAATTTCTGTGTTTCATCGTCAATTAGAAGGTCAGAGGGATACAGCAATCCTGAAGTAAAGCATTGGAATCTATAACGAGTATCATATGAATGGTTCAAAATATAGACAGTAAGAAGAGTCAGTTTTCTTGTACTTAAGTCGGCATTGTACCTTTTGTATTAATTCCGATGCAATTTCTGTGTTTCATCGTCAATAAGAAGGTCAGAGGGATACAGTAAACCTCAAGTGAAGCATCGGAATCTATAACTAGTGCCACAGGAATGGTTCAAAACATAGACAGTAAGAAGAGTCAGATTTCTTGTACTTAAGTCGGCATTGTGCCTTTTGTATTTAATTCCGATGCAATTTCTGTGTTTCATCGTCATCAAGAAGGACAGAGGGATACAGTAAACCTGAAGTGATGCATCGGAATCTATAACTAGTGTCACAGGAACGGTTCAAAACATAGAATGTAAGAAGAGTCAGTTATCTTGTACTTAAGTCGGCATTGTACCTTTTGTATTAATTGCGATGCAATTTCTGTGTTTCATCGTCAATAAGAAGGTCAGAGGGATACAGTAAACCTCAAGTGAAGCATCGGAATCTATAACTAGTGTCACAGGAATGGTTCAAAACATAGACAGTAAGAAAAGTCAGTTTTCTTGTACTTAAGTCGGCATTGTGCCTTTTGTATTTAATTCCGATGCTATTTCTTGTTTCGTCGTCATCAAGAAGGACAGAGGGATACTGTAAACCTGAAGTGATGCATCGGAATCTATAACTAGTGTCACAGGAATGGTTCAAAACATAGACAGTAAGAAGAGTCAGTTTTCTTGTACTTAAGTCGGCATTGTGCCTTTTGTATTTAATTCCGATGCTATTTCTGTGTTTCATCGTCAATAAGAAGGTCAGAGGGATACAGTAAACCTGAAGTGAAGCATCGGAATCTATAACTAGTGTAACAGGAATGGTTCAAACATAGACAGTTAGAAGAGTTAGTTTTCCTGTACTTAAGTCGGCGTTGTGCCTTTTGTATTTAATTCCGATGCAATTTCTGGGTGTCATCGTCAACAAGAAGGTCACAGGGGTACAGTAAACCTGAAGTGAAGCATCGGAATCTATAACTAGTGTAACAGGAATGGTTCAAACATAGACAGTTAGAAGAGTTTGTTTTCTTGTACTTAAGTCGGCATTGTGCCTTTTGTATTTAATTCCGTTGCAATTTCTGGGTGTCATCCTCAACAAGAAGGTCAGAGGGGTACAGTAAACCTGAAGTGAAGCATCGGAATCTATAACTAGTGTCGCAGGAATGGTTCAAACCACAGACAGTAAGAAGAGTCAGTTATCTTGTACTTAAGATGGCATTGTGCTTTTTGTACTTAATTCCGAAGCAATTTCTGTTTTTCATCGTCAATAAGAAGGTCAGAGGGATACAGTAAACCTGAAGTAAAGCATCGGAATCTATAACGAGTGTCACATGAATGGTTCAAAATATAGACAGTAAGAACAGTCAGTTTTCTTGTACTTATGTCGGCATTGTACATTTTGTATTAATTCCGATGCAATTTCTGTGTTCCATCGTCAATAAGAAGGTCAGAGGGATACAGTAAACCAGAAGTGAAGCATCGGAATCTATAACTAGTGTCACAGGAATGGTTCAAAGCATAGACAGTAAGAAGAGTCAGTTTTCTTGTACTTAAGTCGGCATTGTGCCTTTTGTATTTAATTCCGATGCAATTTCTGTGTTTCATTGTCAATAAGAAGGACAGAGGGATACAGTTAACCTGAAGTGAGGCATCAGAATCTATAACTAGTGTCACAGGAGTGGTTCAAAACATTGACAGTAAGAAGAGTCAGTTTTCTTGTACTTAAGTCGGCATTGTGCCTTTTGTATTTAATTCCGATGGAATTTCTGTGTTTCATCGTCAATAAGATGGTCAGAGGGATACAGTAAACCTGAAGTGAAGCATCCGTATCTATAACTAGTGTCACAGGAATGGTTCAAAACATAGACAGTAAGAAGAGTCAGATTTCTTGTACTTAAGTCGGCATTGTGCCTTTTATATTTAATTCCGATGCAATTTCGGTGTTTCATCGTCAATAAGAACGTCAGAGGGAAACAGTAAACCTGAAGTGAAGCATCGGAATCTATAACTAGTGTCACAGGAATGGTTCAAATCATAGACAATAAGAAGAATCAGTTATCTTGTACTTAAGTCGGCATTGTGTCTTTTGTATTTAATTCCGAAGCAATTTCTGTGTTTCATTGTCAATAAGAAGGTCAGAGGAATACAGTAAACCTGAAGTAAAGCATCAGAATCTATAACGAGTGTCACATGAATGGTTCAAAACATAGACAGTAAGAAGAGTCAGTTTTCTTGTACTTAAGTCGGCATTGTGCCTATTGAATTTAATTCCGATGCAATTTCTGTGTTTCATCGTCAATAAGAAGGTCAGAGGGATACAGTAAACCCGAAGTGATGCATTAGAATCTATAACTAGTGTCACAGGAATGGTTCAAAGCATAGGCAGTAAGAAGAGTCAGTTTTCTTGTACTTGAGTCGGCATTGTGCCTTTTGTATTCAATTCCGATGCTATTTCTGTGTTTCATCGTCAATAAGAACATCAGAGGGATACAGTAAACCTGAAGTGAAGCATTGGAATCCATAACTAGTGTCACAGGAATGGTTCAAACCACAGACAGTAAGAAGAGTCAGTTATCTTGTACTTAAGTCGGCATTGTGCCTTTTGTACTTAATTCCGAAGCAATTTCTGTGTTTCATCGTCAATAAGAAGGTCAGAGGGATACAGTAATCCTGAAGTAAAGCATTGGAATCTATAACGAGTATCACATGAATGGTTCAAAATATAGACAGTAAGAAGAGTCAGTTTTCTTGTACTTAAGTCGGCATTGTACCTTTTGTATTAATTCCGATGCAATTTCTGTGTTTCATCGTCAATAAGAAGGTCAGAGGGATACAGTAAACCTCAAGTGAAGCATCGGAATCGATAACTACTGTCACAGGAATGGTTCAAAACATAGACAGTAAGAAGAGTCAGATTTCTTGTACTTAAGTCGGCATTGTGCCTTTTGTATTTCATTCCGATGCAATTTCTGTGTTTCATCGTCATCAAGAAGGAATGAGGGATACAGTAAACCTGAAGTGATGCATCGGAATCTATAACTAGTGTCACAGGAATGGTTCAAAACATAGACAGTAAGAAGAGTCAGTTTTCTTGTACTTAAGTCGGCATTGTGCCTTTTGTATTTAATTCCGATGCAATATCTGTGTTTCATCGTCTATAAGAAGGTCAGAGGGATACAGTAAACCTGAAGTGAAGCATCGGAATCTATAACTAGTGTAACAGGAATGGTTCAAACATAGACAGTTAGAAGAGTTAGTTTTCTTGTACTTAAGTCGGCATTGTGCCTTTTGTATTTAATTCCGATGCAATTTCTGGGTGTCATCGTCAACAAGAAGGTCAGAGGGGTACAGTAAACCTGAAGTGAAGCATCGGAATCTATAACTAGTGTAACAGGAATGGTTCAAACCACAGACAGTAAGAGGAGTCAGTTATCTTGTACTTAAGTCGGCATTGTGCCTTTTGTACTTAATTCCGAAGCAATTTCTGTTTTTCATCGTCAATAAGAAGGTCAGAGGGATACAGTAAACCTGAAGTAAAGAATCGGAATCTATAACGAGTGTCACATGAATGGTTCAAAATATAGACAGTAAGAAGAGTCAGTTTTCTTGTACTTATGTGGGCATTGTACCTTTTGTATTAATTCCGATGCAATTTCTGTGTTCCATCGTCAATAAGAAGGTCAGAGGGATACAGTAAACCAGAAGTGAAGCATCGGAATCTATAACTAGTGTCACAGGAATGGTTCAAAACATAGACAGTAAGAAGAGTCAGTTTTCTTGTACTTAAGTCGACATTGTGCCTTTTGTATTTAATTCCGATGCAATTTCTGTGATTCATCGTCAATAAGAAGGTCAGTGGGATACAGTAAACCAGAAGTGGAGCATTGTAATCTATAACTAGTGTCACAGGACTGGTTCAAAACATAGACAGTAAGAAGAGTCAGTTTTCTTGTACGTAAGTCGGCATTGTGCCTTTTATATTTAATTCCGATGCAATTTCTGTGTTTCATCGTCAATAAGAAGGTCAGAGGGAAACAGTACAAATGAAGTGAAGCATCGGAATCTATAACTAGTGTCACAGGAATGGTTCAAATCATAGACAATAAGAAGAATCAGTTATCTTGTACTTAAGTCAGCATTGTGTCTTTTATATTTAATTCCGAAGCAATTTCTGTGTTTCATCGTCAATAAGAAGGTCAGAGGAATACAGTAAACCTGAAGTGAAGCATCGGTATCTATAACGAGTGTCACATGATTGGTTCAAAACATAGACAGTAAGAAGAGTCAGTTTTCTTGTACTTAAGTCGGCATTGTGCCTATTGAATTTAATTGCGATGCAATTTCTGTGTTTCATCGTCAATAAGAACATCAGAGGGATACAGTAAACCTGAAGTGAAGCATTGGAATCTATAACTAGTGTCACTGGAATGGTTGAAACCACAGACAGTAAGAAGAGTCAGTTATCTTGCACTTAAGTCGGCATTGTGCATTTTGTACTTAATTCTGAAGCAATTTCTGTGTTTCATCGTCAATAAGAAGGTCAGAGGGATACAGTATTCCTGAAGTAAAACATTGGAATCTATAACGTGTATCACATGAATGGTTCAAAATATAGACAGTAAGAAGAGTCAGTTTTCTTGTACTTAAGTCGGCATTGTACCTTTTGTATTAATTCCGATGCAATTTCTGTGTTTCATCGTCAATAAGAAGGTCAGAGGGATACAGAAAACCTCAAGTGAAGCATCGGAATCTATAACTAGTGTCTCAGGAATGGTTCAAAACATAGACAGTAAGAAGAGTCAGTTTTCTTGTACTTAAGTCGGCATTGTGCCTTTTGTATTTAATTCCGATGCAATTTCTGTGTTTCATCGTCATCAAGAAGTACAGAGGGATACAGTAAACCTGAAGTGATGCATCGGAATCCATAACTAGTGTCACAGGAATGGTTCAAAACATAGACAGTAAGAAGAGTCAGTTTTCTTGTACTTAAGTCGGCATTGTGCCTTTTGTAATTAATTCCGATGCAATATCTGTGCTTCATCGTTAATAAGAAGGTCAGAGGGATACAGTAAACCTGAAGTGAAGCATCGGAATCTATAACTAGTGTAACAGGAATGGTTCAAACATAGACAGTTAGAAGAGTTAGTTTTCTTGTACTTAAGTCGGCATTGTACATTTTGTATTTAATTCCGATGCAATTTCTGGGTGTCATCGTCAACAAGAAGGTCAGAGGGGTACAGTAAACCTGAAGTGAAGCATCGGAATCTATAACTAGTGTAACAGGAATGGTTCAAACCACAGACAGTATGAAGAGTCAGTTATCTTGTACTTAAGTCGGCATTGTGCCTTTTGTACTTAATTCCGAAGCAATTTCTGTTTTTCATCGTCAATAAGAAGGTCAGAGGGATACAGTAAACCCGAAGTAAAGCATCGGAATCTATAACGAGTGTCACATGAATGGTTCAAAATATAGACAGTAAGAAGAGTCAGTTTTCTTGAACTTATGTCGGCATTGTACCTTTTGTTTTAATTCCGATGCAATTTCTGTGTTCCACCGTCAATAAGAAGGTCAGAGGGATACAGTAAACCAGAAGTGAAGCATCGGAATCTATAACTAGTGTCACAGGAATGGTTCAAAACATAGACAGTAAGAAGAGTCAGTTTTCTTGTACTTAAGTCGGCATTGTGCCTTTTGTATTTACTTCCCATGCAATTTCTGTGTATCATCGTCAATAAGAATGTCAGTGGGATACAGTAAACCTGAAGTGGAGCATTGGAATCTATAACTAGTGTCACAGGACTGGTTCAAAACATAGACAGTAAGAAGAGTCAGTTTTCTTGTACTTAAGTCGGCATAGTGCCTTTTGTATTTAATTCCGATGCAATATCTGTGTTTCATCGTCAATAGGAAGGTCGGAGGGATACAGTAAACCTGAAGTGATGCATCGGAATCTATACCTAGTGTCACAGGAATGGTTCAAAACATAGACAGTAAGAAGAGTCAGTTTTCTTGTACTTAAGTCGGCATTGTGTCTTTTGTATTTAATTCCGATGCAATTTCTGTGTTTCATTGTCAATAAGAAGGACAGAGGGATACAGTTAACATGAAGTAAGGCATCACAATCTATAACTAGTGTCACAGGAGTGGTTCAAAACATTGACAGTAAGAAGAGTCAGTTTTCTTGTACTTAAGTCGGCAATGTGCCTTTTGTATTTAATTCCGATGCAATTTCTGTGTTTCATCGTCAATAAGAAGGTCAGAGGGATACAGTAAACCTGAAGTGAAGCATCGGTATCTATAACTAGTGTCACAGGAATGGTTCAAATCATAGACAGTAAGAAGAGTCAGATTTCTTGTACTTAAGTCGGCATTGTGCCTTTTATATTTAATTCCGATGCAATTTCTGTGTTTCATCGTCAATAAGAAGGTCAGAGGGAAACAGTAAACCTGAAGTGAAGCATCGGAATCTATAACTAGTGTTACAGGAATGGTTCAAATCATAGACAATAAGAAGAATCAGTTATCTTGTACTTAAGTCGGCATTGTGTCTTTTGTACTTAATTCCGAAGCAATTTCTGTGTTTCATCGTCAATAAGAAGGTCAGAGGAATACAGTAAACCTGAAGTAAAGCATCAGAATCTATAACGAGTGTCACATGAATGGTTCAAAACATAGACAGTAAGAAGAGTCAGTTTTCTTGTACTTAAGTCGGCATTGTGCCTATTGAATTTAATTCCGATGCAATTTCTGTGTTTCATCGTCAATAAGAAGGTCAGAGGGAAACAGTAAACCTGAAGTGAAGCATTAGAATCTATAACTAGTGTCACAGGAATGGTTCAAAGCATAGGCAGTAAGAAGAGTCAGTTTTCTTGTACTTGAGTCGGCATTGTGCCTTTTGTATTTAATTCCGATGCAATTTCTGGGTTTCATCGTCGACAAGATGGTCAGAGGGATACAGTAAACCTGAAGTGAAGCATCGGAATCTATAAGTAGTGTCACAGGAATGGTTCAAACCACAGACAGTAAGAAGAGTCAGTTATCTTGTACTTAAGTCGGCATTGTGCCTTTTGTACTTAATTCCGAAGCAATTTCTGTTTTTCATCGTCAATAAGAAGTTCAGAGGGATACAGTAAACCTGAAGTAAAGCATCGGAATCTATAACGAGTGTCACATGAATGGTTCAAAATATAGACAGTAAGAAGAGTCAGTTTTCTTGTACTTATGTCGGCATTGTACCTTTTGTATTAATTCCGATGCAATTTCTGTGTTCCATCGTCAATAAGAAGGTCAGAGGTATACAGTAAACCAGAAGTGAAGCATCGGAATCTATAACTAGTGTCACAGGAATGGTTCAAAACATAGACAGTAAGAAGAGTCAGTTTTCTTGTACTTAAGTCGGCATTGTGCCTTTTGTATTTAATTCCGATGCAATTTCTGTGTTCCATCGTCAATAAGAAGGTCAGAGGGATACAGTAAACCAGAAGTGAAGCATCGGAATCTATAACTAGTGTCACAGGAATGGTTCAAAACATAGACAGTAAAAAGAGTCAGTTTTCCTGTACTTACGTCGGCATTGTGCCTTTTGTATTTAATTCCGATGCAATTTCTGTGTTTCATCGTCAATTAGAAGGTCGGTGGGATACAGTAAACCTGAAGCGGAGCATTGGAATCTATAACTAGTGTCACAGGACTGGTTCAAAACATAGACAGTAAGAAGAGTCAGTTTTCTTGTACTTAAGTCCCCATAGAACCTTTTGTATTTAATTCCGATGCAATATCTGTGTTTCATCGTCAATAGGAAGGTCGGAGGGATACAGTAAACCTGAAGTGAAGCATCGGAATCTATACCTAGTGTCACAGGAATGGTTCAAAACATAGACAGTAAGAAGAGTCAGTTTTCTTGTACTTAAGTCGGCATTGTGTCTTTTGTATTTAATTCCGATGCAATTTCTGTGTTTCATTGTCAATAAGAAGGACAGAGGGATACAGTTAACCTGAAGTGAGGCATCAGAATCTATAACTAGTGTCACAGGAGTGGTTCAAAACATTGACAGTAAGAAGAGTCAGTTTTCTTGTACTTAAGTCGGCATTGTGCCTTTTGTATTTAATTCCGATGCAATTTCTGTGTTTCATCGTCAATAAGAAGGTCAGAGGGATACGGTAAACCTGAAGTGAAGCATCCGTATCTATAACTAGTGTCACAGGAATGGTTCCAAACATAGACAGTAAGAAGAGTCAGATTTCTTGTACCTAAGTCGGCATTGTGCCTTTTATATTTAATTCCGATGCAATTTCGGTGTTTCATCGTCAATAAGAAGGTCAGAGGGAAACAGTAAACCTGAAGTGAAGCATCGGAATCTATAACTAGTGTCACAGGAATGGTTCAAATCATAGACAATAAGAAGAATCAGTTATCTTGTACTTAAGTCGGCATTGTGTCTTTTGTATTTAATTCCGAAGCAATTTCTGTGTTTCATTGTCAATAAGAAGGTCAGAGGAATACAGTAAACCTGAAGTAAAGCATCAGAATCTATAACGAGTGTCACATGAATGGTTCAAAACATAGACAGTAAGAAGAGTCAGTTTTCTTGTACTTAAGTCGGCATTGTGCCTATTGAATTTAATTCCGATGCAATTTCTGTGTTTCATCGTCAATAAGAAGGTCAGAGGGATACAGTAAACCTGAAGTGATGCATTAGAATCTATAACTAGTGTCACAGGAATGGTTCAAAGCATAGGCAGTAAGAAGAGTCAGTTTTCTTGTACTTGAGTCGGCATTGTGACTTTTGTATTTAATTCCGATGCTATTTCTGTGTTTCATCGTCAATAAGAACATCAGAGGGATACAGTAAACCTGAAGTGAAGCATTGGAATCTATAACTAGTGTCACAGGAATGGTTCAAACCACGGACAGTAAGAAGAGTCAGTTATCTTGTACTTAAGTCGGCATTGTGCCTTTTGTACTTAATTCCGAAGCAATTTCTGTGTTTCATCGTCAATAAGAAGGTCAGAGGGATACAGTAATCCTGAAGTAAAGCATTGGAATCTATAACGAGTATCACATGAATGGTTCAAAGTATAGACAGTAAGAAGAGTCAGTTTTCTTGTACTTAAGTCGGCATTGTACCTTTTGTATTAATTCCGATGCAATTTCTGTGTTTCATCGTCAATAAGAAGGTCAGAGGGATACAGTAAACCTCAAGTGAAGCATCGGAATCTATAACTAGTGTCACAGGAATGGTTCAAAACATAGACAGTAAGAAGAGTCAGATTTCTTGTACTTAAGTCGGCATTGTGCCTTTTGTATTAAATTCCGATGCAATTTCTGTGTTTCATCGTCATCAAGAAGGACAGAGGGATACAGTAAACATGAAGTGATGCATCGGAATCTATAACTAGTGTCACAGGAATGGTTCAAAACATAGACAGTAAGAAGAGTCAGTTTTCTTGTACTTAAGTCGGCATTGTGCCTTTTGTATTTAATTCCGATGCAATATCTGTGTTTCATCGTCTATAAGAAGGTCAGAGGGATACAGTAAACCTGAAGTGAAGCATCGGAATCTATAACTAGTGTAACAGGAATGGTTCAAACATAGACAGTTAGAAGAGTTAGTTTTCTTGTACTTAAGTCGGCATTGTGCCTTTTGTATTTAATTCCGATGCAATTTCTGGGTGTCATCGTCAACAAGAAGGTCAGAGGGGTACAGTAAACCTGAAGTGAAGCATCGGAATCTATAACTAGTGTAACAGGAATGGTTCAAACCACAGACAGTAAGAGGAGTCAGTTATCATGTACTTAAGTCGGCATTGTGCCTTTTGTACTTAATTCCGAAGCAATTTCTGTTTTTCATCGTCAATAAGAAGGTCAGAGGGATACAGTAAACCTGAAGTAAAGAATCGGAATCTATAACGAGTGTCACATGAAAGGTTCAAAATATAGACAGTAAGAAGAGTCAGTTTTCTTGTACTTATGTCGGCATTGTACCTTTTGTATTAATTCCGATGCAATTTCTGTGTTCCATCGTCAATAAGAAGGTCAGAGGGATACAGTAAACCAGAAGTGAAGCATCGGAATCTATAACTAGTGTCACAGGAATGGTTCAAAACATAGACAGTAAGAAGAGTCAGTTTTCTTGTACTTAAGTCGGCATTGTGCCTTTTGTATTTAATTCCGATGCAATTTCTGTATTTCATCGTCAATAAGAAGGTCAGTGGGATACTGTAAACCAGAAGTGGAGCATTGGAAACTATAACTAGTGTCACAGGACTGGTTCAAAACATAGACAGTAAGAAGAGTCAGTTTTTTTGTACTTAAGTCGGCATAGTGCCTATTGTATTTAATTCCGATGCAATATCTGTGTTTCATCGTCAATAAGAAGGTCAGAGGGATACACTAAACCTGAAGTGAAGCATCGGAATCTATAACTAGTGTAACAGGAATGGTTCAAACATAGACAGTTAGAAGAGTTAGTTTTCTTGTACTTAAGTCGGCATTGTGCCTTTTGTATTTAATTCCGATGCAATTTCTGGGTGTCATCGTCAACAAGAAGGCCAGAGGGGTACAGTGAACCTGAAGTGAAGCATCGGAATCTATAAGTAGTGTCACAGGAATGGTTCAAACCACAGACAGTAAGAAGAGTCAGTTATCTTGTACTTAAGTCGGCATTGTGCCTTTTGTACTTAATTCCGAAGCAATTTCTGTTTTTCATCGTCAATAAGAAGGTCAGAGGGATACAGTAAACCTGAAGTAAGGCATCGGAATCTATAACGAGTATCATATGAATGGTTCAAAATATAGACAGTAAGAAGAGTCAGTTTTCTTGTACTTATGTCGGCATTGAACCTTTTGTATTAATTCCGATGCAATTTCTGTGTTCCATCGTCAGTAAGAAGGTCAGAGGGATACAGTAAACCAGAAGTGAAGCATCGGAATCTATACCTAGTGTCACAGGAATGGGTCAAAACATAGACAGTAAAAAGAGTCAGTTTTCTTGTACTTAAGTCGGCATTGTGGCTTTTGTATTTAATTCCGATGCAATTTCTGTGTTTCATCGTCAATAAGAAGGTCAGTGGGATATAGTAAACCTGAAGTGGAGCATTGGAATCTATAACTAGTGTCACAGGAATGGTTCAAAACATAGACAGTAAGAAGAGTCAGTTTTCTTGTACGTAAGTCGGCATTGTGCCTTTTATATTTAATTCCGATGCAATTTCTGTGTTTCATCGTCAATAAGAAGGTCAGAGGGAAACAGTAAACCTGAAGTGAAGCATCGGAATCTATAACTAGTGTCACAGGAATGGTTCATATCATAGACAATAAGAAGAATCAGTTATCTTGTACTTAAGTCAGCATTGTGTCTTTTATATTTAATTCCGAAGCAATTTCTGTGTTTCATCGTCAATAAGAAGGTCAGAGGAATACAGTAAACCTGAAGTAAAGGATCAGAATCTATAACGAGTGTCACATGAATGGTTCAAAACATAGACAGTAAGAAGAGTCAGTTTTCTTGTACTTAAGTCGGCATTGTGCCTATTGAATTTAATTCCGATGCAATTTCTTTGTTTCATCGTCAATAAGAACATCAGAGGGATACAGTAAACCTGAAGTGAAGCATTGGAATCTATAACTAGTGTCACTGGAATGGTTCAAACCACAGACAGTAAGAAGAGTCAGTTATCTTGTACTTAAGTCGGCATTGTGCATTTTGTACTTAATTCTGAAGCAATTTCTGTGTTTCATCGTCAATAAGAAGGTCAGAGGGATACAGTAATCCTGAAGTAAAACATTGGAATCTATAACGTGTATCACATGAATGGTTCAAAATATAGACAGTAAGAAGAGTCAGTTTTCCTGTACTTAAGTCGGCATTTTACCTTTTGTATTAATTCCGATGCAATTTCTGTGTTTCATCGTCAATAAGAAGGTCAGAGGGATACAGAAAACCTCAAGTGAAGCATCGGAATCTATAACTAGTGTCTCAGGAATGGTTCAAAACATAGACAGTAAGAAGAGTCAGTTTTCTTGTACTTAATTCGGCATTGTGCCTTTTGTATTTATTTCCGATGCAATTTCTGTGTTTCATCGTCATCAAGAAGTACAGAGGGATACAGTAAACCTGAAGTGAAGCATCGGAATCTATAACTAGTGTAACAGGAATGGTTCAAACATAGACAGTTAGAAGAGTTAGTTTTCTTGTACTTAAGTCGGCATTGTGCCTTTTGTACTTAATTCTGAAGCAATTTCTGTGTTTCATCGTCAATAAGAAGGTCAGAGGGATACAGTAATCCTGAAGTAAAACATTGGAATCTATAACGTGTATCACATGAATGGTTCAAAATATAGACAGTAAGAAGAGTCAGTTTTCCTGTACTTAAGTCGGCATTTTACCTTTTGTATTAATTCCGATGCAATTTCTGTGTTTCATCGTCAATAAGAAGGTCAGAGGGATACAGAAAACCTCAAGTGAAGCATCGGAATCTATAACTAGTGTCTCAGGAATGGTTCAAAACATAGACAGTAAGAAGAGTCAGTTTTCTTGTACTTAATTCGGCATTGTGCCTTTTGTATTTATTTCCGATGCAATTTCTGTGTTTCATCGTCATCAAGAAGTACAGAGGGATACAGTAAACCTGAAGTGAAGCATCGGAATCTATAACTAGTGTCACAGGAATGGTTCAAAACATAGACAGTAAGAAGAGACAGTTTTCTTGCACTTAAGTCGGCATTGTGCCTTTTGTATTTACTTCCCATGCAATTTCTGTGTTTCATCGTCAATAAGAAGGTCAGTGGGATACAGTAAACCTGAAGTGGAGCATTGGAATCTATATCTAGTGTCACAGGACTGGTTCAAAACATAGACAGTAAGAAGAGTCAGATTTCTTGTACTTAAGTCGGCATTGTGCCTTTTGTATTAAATTCCGATGCAATTTCTGTGTTTCATCGTCATCAAGAAGGACAGAGGGATACAGTAAACCTGAAGTGATGCATCGGAATCTATAACTAGTGTCACAGGAATGGTTCAAAACATAGACAGTAAGAAGAGTCAGATTTCTTGTACTTAAGTCGGCATTGTGCCTTTTGTATTAAATTCCGATGCAATTTCTGTGTTTCATCGTCATCAAGAAGGACAGAGGGATACAGTAAACCTGAAGTGATGCATCGGAATCTATAACTAGTGTCACAGGAATGGTTCAAAATATAGACAGTAAGAAGAGTCAGTTTTCTTGTACTTAAGTCGGCATTGTGCCTTTTGTATTTAATTCCGATGCAATATCTGTGTTTCATCGTCTATAAGAAGGTCAGAGGGATACAGTAAACCTGAAGTGAAGCATCGGAATCTATAACTAGTGTAACAGGAATGGTTCAAACATAGACAGTTAGAAGAGTTAGTTTTCTTGTACTTAAGTCGGCATTGTGCCTTTTGTATTTAATTCCGATGCAATTTCTGGGTGTCATCGTCAACAAGAAGGTCAGAGGGGTACAGTAAACCTGAAGTGAAGCATCGGAATCTATAACTAGTGTAACAGGAATGGTTCAAACCACAGACAGTAAGAGGAGTCAGTTATCATGTACTTAAGTCGGCATTGTGCCTTTTGTACTTAATTCCGAAGCAATTTCTGTTTTTCATCGTCAATAAGAAGGTCAGAGGGATACAGTAAACCTGAAGTAAAGAATCGGAATCTATAACGAGTGTCACATGAAAGGTTCAAAATATAGACAGTAAGAAGAGTCAGTTTTCTTGTACTTATGTCGGCATTGTACCTTTTGTATTAATTCCGATGCAATTTCTGTGTTCCATCGTCAATAAGAAGGTCAGAGGGATACAGTAAACCAGAAGTGAAGCATCGGAATCTATAACTAGTGTCACAGGAATGGTTCAAAACATAGACAGTAAGAAGAGTCAGTTTTCTTGTACTTAAGTCGGCATTGTGCCTTTTGTATTTAATTCCGATGCAATTTCTGTATTTCATCGTCAATAAGAAGGTCAGTGGGATACTGTAAACCAGAAGTGGAGCATTGGAATCTATAACTAGTGTCACAGGACTGGTTCAAAACATAGACAGTAAGAAGAGTCAGTTTTCTTGTACTTAAGTCGGCATAGTGCCTATTGTATTTAATTCCGATGCAATATCTGTGTTTCATCGTCAATAAGAAGGTCAGAGGGATACACTAAACCGGAAGTGAAGCACGGAATCTATAACTAGTGTAACAGGAATGGTTCAAACATAGACAGTTAGAAGAGTTAGTTTTCTTGTACTTAAGTCGGCATTGTGCCTTTTGTATTTAATTCCGATGCAATTTCTGGGTGTCATCGTCAACAAGAAGGCCAGAGGGGTACAGTGAACCTGAAGTGAAGCATCGGAATCTATAAGTAGTGTCACAGGAATGGTTCAAACCACAGACAGTAAGAAGAGTCAGTTATCTTGTACTTAAGTCGGCATTGTGCCTTTTGTACTTAATTCCGAAGCAATTTCTGTTTTTCATCGTCAATAAGAAGGTCAGAGGGATACAGTAAACCTGAAGTAAGGCATCGGAATCTATAACGAGTGTCATATGAATGGTTCAAAATATAGACAGTAAGAAGAGTCAGTTTTCTTGTACTTATGTCGGCATTGAACCTTTTGTATTAATTCCGATGCAATTTCTGTGTTCCATCGTCAGTAAGAAGGTCAGAGGGATACAGTAAACCAGATGTGAAGCATCGGAATCTATACCTAGTGTCACAGGAATGGGTCAAAACATAGACAGTAAAAAGAGTCAGTTTTCTTGTACTTAAGTCGGCATTGTGGCTTTTGTATTTAATTCCGATGCAATTTCTGTGTTTCATCGTCAATAAGAAGGTCAGTGGGATATAGTAAACCTGAAGTGGAGCATTGGAATCTATAACTAGTGTCACAGGAATGGTTCAAAACATAGACAGTAAGAAGAGTCAGTTTTCTTGTACGTAAGTCGGCATTGTGCCTTTTATATTTAATTCCGATGCAATTTCTGTGTTTCATCGTCAATAAGAAGGTCAGAGGGAAACAGTAAACCTGAAGTGAAGCATCGGAATCTATAACTAGTGTCACAGGAATGGTTCATATCATAGACAATAAGAAGAATCAGTTATCTTGTACTTAAGTCAGCATTGTGTCTTTTATATTTAATTCCGAAGCAATTTCTGTGTTTCATCGTCAATAAGAAGGTCAGAGGAATACAGTAAACCTGAAGTAAAGGATCAGAATCTATAACGAGTGTCACATGAATGGTTCAAAACATAGACAGTAAGAAGAGTCAGTTTTCTTGTACTTAAGTCGGCATTGTGCCTATTGAATTTAATTCCGATGCAATTTCTTTGTTTCATCGTCAATAAGAACATCAGAGGGATACAGTAAACCTGAAGTGAAGCATTGGAATCTATAACTAGTGTCACTGGAATGGTTCAAAATATAGACAGTAAGAAGAGTCAGTTATCTTGTACTTAAGTCGGCATTGTGCATTTTGTACTTAATTCTGAAGCAATTTCTGTGTTTCATCGTCAATAAGAAGGTCAGAGGGATACAGTAATCCTGAAGTAAAACATTGGAATCTATAACGTGTATCACATGAATGGTTCAAAATATAGACAGTAAGAAGAGTCAGTTTTCCTGTACTTAAGTCGGCATTTTACCTTTTGTATTAATTCCGATGCAATTTCTGTGTTTCATCGTCAATAAGAAGGTCAGAGGGATACAGAAAACCTCAAGTGAAGCATCGGAATCTATAACTAGTGTCTCAGGAATGGTTCAAAACATAGACAGTAAGAAGAGTCAGTTTTCTTGTACTTAATTCGGCATTGTGCCTTTTGTATTTATTTCCGATGCAATTTCTGTGTTTCATCGTCATCAAGAAGTACAGAGGGATACAGTAAACCTGAAGTGAAGCATCGGAATCTATAACTAGTGTAACAGGAATGGTTCAAACATAGACAGTTAGAAGAGTTAGTTTTCTTGTACTTAAGTCGGCATTGTGCCTTTTGTGCTTAATTCCGAAGCAATTTCTGTTTTTCATCGTCAATAAGAAGGTCAGAGGGATACAGTAAACCTGAAGTAAAGCATCGGAATCTATAACGAGTGTCACATGAATGGTTCAAAATATAGACAGTAAGAAGAGTCAGTTTTCTTGAACTTATGTCGGCATTGTACCTTTTGTATTAATTCCGATGCAATTTCTGTGTTCCATCGTCAATAAGAAGGTCAGAGGGATGCAGTAAACCAGAAGTGAAGCATCGGAATCTATAACTAGTGTCACAGGAATGGTTCAAAACATAGACAGTAAGAAGAGACAGTTTTCTTGCACTTAAGTCGGCATTGTGCCTTTTGTATTTACTTCCCATGCAATTTCTGTGTTTCATCGTCAATAAGAAGGTCAGTGGGATACAGTAAACCTGAAGTGGAGCATTGGAATCTATATCTAGTGTCACAGGACTGGTTCAAAACATAGACAGTAAGAAGAGTCAGTTTTCTTGTACTTAAGTCGGCATAGTGCCTTTTGTATTTAATTCCGATGCAATATCTGTGTTTCATCGTCAATAGGAAGGTCGGAGGGATACAGTAAACCTGAAGTGAAGCATCGGAATCTATACCTAGTGTCACAGGAATGGTTCAAAACATAGACAGTAAGAAGAGTTAGTTTTCTTGTACTTAAGTCGGCATTGTGTCTTTTATATTTAATTCCGATGCATTTCTGTGTTTCATTGTCAATAAGAAGGACAGAGGGATACAGTTAACCTGAAGTGAGGCATCAGAATCTATAACTAGTGTCACAGGAATGGTTCAAAACATAGACAGTAAGAAGAGTCAGATTTCTTGTACTTAAGTCGGCATTGTGCCTTTTATATTTAATTCCGATGCAATTTCTGTGTTTCATCGTCAATAAGAAGGTCAGAGGGAAACAGTAAACCTGAAGTGAAGCATTGGAATCTATAACTAGTGTCACAGGAATGGTTCAAATCATAGACAATAAGAAGAATCAGTTATCTTGTACTTAAGTCGGCATTGTGTCTTTTGTACTTAATTCCGAAGCAATTTCTGTGTTTCATCGTCAATAAGAAGGTCAGAGGAATACAGTAAACCTGAAGTAAAGCATCAGAATCTATAACGAGTGTCACATGAATGGTTCAAAACATAGACAGTAAGAAGAGTCAGTTTTCTTGTACTTAAGTCGGCATTGTGCCTATTGAATTTAATTCCGATGCAATTTCTGTGTTTCATCGTCAATAAGAAGGTCAGAGGGAAACAGTAAACCTGAAGTGAAGCATTAGAATCTATAACTAGTGTCACAGGAATGGTTCAAAGCATAGGCAGTAAGAAGAGTCAGTTTTCTTGTACTTGAGTCGGCATTGTGCCTTTTGTATTTAATTCCGATGCAATTTCTGGGTGTCATCGTCAACAAGAAGGTCAGAGGGATACAGTAAACCTGAAGTGAAGCATCGGAATCTATAACTAGTGTCACAGGAATGGTTCAAACCACAGACAGTAAGAAGAGTCATTTATCTTGTACTTAAGACGGCATTGTGCCTTTTGTACTTCATTCCGAAGCAATTTCTGTTTTTCATCATCAATAAGAAGGGCAGAGGGATACAGTAAACCTGAAGTAAAGCATCGGAATCTATAACGAGTGTCACATGAATGGTTCAAAATATAGACAGTAAGAAGAGTCAGTTTTCTTGTACTTATTTCGGCATTGTACATTTTGTATTAATTCCGATGCAATTTCTGTGTTCCATCGTCAATAAGAAGGTCAGAGGGATACAGTAAACCAGAAGTGAAGCATCGGAATCTATAACTAGTGTCACAGGAAAGGTTCAAAACATAGACAGTAAGAAGAGTCAGTTTTCTTGTACTTAAGTCGGCATTGTGCCTTTTGTATTTAATTCCGATGCAATTTCTGTGTTCCATCGTCAATAAGAAGGTCAGAGGGATACAGTGAACCAGAAGTGAAGCATCGGAATCTATATCTAGTGTCACAGGAATGGTTCAAAACATAGACAGTAAAAAGAGTCAGTTTTCTTGTACTTAAGTCGGCATTGTGCCTTTTGTATTTAATTCCGATGCAATTTCTGTGTTTCATCGTCAATAAGAAGGTCAGTGGGATATAGTAAACCTGAAGTGGAGCATTGGAATCTATAACTAGTGTCACAGGAATGGTTCAAAACATAGACAGTAAGAAGAGTCAGTTTCCTTGTACGTAAGTCGGCATTGTGCCTTTTATATTTAATTCCGATGCAATTTCTGTGTTTCATCGTCAATAAAAAGGTCAGAGGGAAACAGTAAACCTGAAGTGAAGCATCGGAATCTATAACTAGTGTCACAGGAATGGTTCATATCATAGACAATAAGAAGAATCAGTTATCTTGTACTTAAGTCAGCATTGTGTCTTTTATATTTAATTCCGAAGCAATTTCTGTGTTTCATCGTCATCAAGAAGGACAGAGGGATACAGTAAACCTGAAGTAAAGGATCAGAATCTATAACGAGTGTCACATGAATGGTTCAAAACATAGACAGTAAGAAGAGTCAGTTTTCTTGTACTTAAGTCGGCATTGTGCCTATTGAATTTAATTCCGATGAAATTTCTGTGTTTCATCGTCAATAAGAACATCAGAGGGATACAGTAATCCTGAAGTAAAACATTGGAATCTATAACGTGTATCACATGAATGGTTCAAAATATAGACAGTAAGAAGAGTCAGTTTTCTTGTACTTAAGTCGGCATTTTACCTTTTGTATTAATTCCGATGCAATTTCTGTGTTTCATCGTCAATAAGAAGGTCAGAGGGATACAGAAAACCTCAAGTGAAGCATCGGAATCTATAACTAGTGTCTCAGGAATGGTTCAAAACATAGACAGTAAGAAGAGTCAGTTTCCTTGTACTTAATTCGGCATTGTGCCTTTTGTATTTATTTCCGATGCAATTTCTGTGTTTCATCGTCATCAAGAAGTACAGAGGGATACAGTAAACCTGAAGTGATGCATCGGAATCCATAACTAGTGTCACAGGAATGGTTCAAAACGTAGACAGTAAGAAGAGTTAGTTTTCTTGTACTTAAGTCGGCATTGTGCCTTTTGTAATTAATTCCGATGCAATATCTGTGTTTCATCGTTAATAAGAAGGTCAGAGGGATACAGTAAACCTGAAGTGAAGCATCGGAATCTATAACTAGTGTAACAGGAATGATTCAAACATAGACAGTTAGAAGAGTTAGTTTTCCTGTACTTAAGTCGGCATTGTGCCTTTTGTATTTAATTCCGATGCAATTTCTGGGTGTCATCGTCAACAAGAAGGTCAGAGGGGTACAGTAAACCTGAAGTGAAGCATCGGAATCTATAACTAGTGTAACAGGAATGGTTCAAACCACAGACAGTAAGAGGAGTCAGTTATCTTGTACTTAAGTCGGCATTGTGCCTTTTGTACTTAATTCCAAAGCAATTTCTGTTTTTCATCGTCAATAAGAAGGTCAGAGGGATACAGTAAACCTGAAGTAAAGCATCGGAATCTATAACGAGTGTCACATGAATGGTTCAAAATATAGACAGTAAGAAGAGTCAGTTTTCTTGAACTTATGTCGGCATTGTACCTTTTGTATTAATTCCAATGCAATTTCTGTGTTCCATCGTCAATAAGAAGGTCAGTGGGATACAGTAAACCTGAAGTGGAGCATTGGAATCTATAACTAGTGTCACAGGACTGGTTCAAAGCATAGAAAGTAAGAAGAGTCAGTTTTCTTGTAATTCAGCCGGCATAGTGCCTTTTGTATTTAATTCCGATGCAATATCTGTGTTTCATCGTCAATAGGAAGGTCGGAGGGATACAGTAAACCTGAAGTGAAGCATCGGAATCTATACCTAGTGTCACAGGAATGGTTCAAAACATAGACAGTAAGAAGAGTCAGTTTTCCTGTACTTAGGTCGGCATTGTGTCTTTTGTATTTAATTCCGATGCAATTTCTGTGTTTCATTGTCAATAAGAAGTACAGAGGGATACAGTTAACCTGAAGTGAGGCATCAGAATCTATAACTAGTGTCACAGGAGTGGTTCAAAACATTGACAGTAAGAAGAGTCAGTTTTCTTGTACTTAAGTCGGCATTGTGCCTTTTGTATTTAATTCCGATGCAATTTCTGTGTTTCATCGTCAATAAGAAGGTCAGAGGGATACAGAAAACCTGAAGTGAAGCATCGGTATCTATAACTAGTGTCACAGGAATGGTTCAAAACATAGACAGTAAGAAGAGTCAGATTTCTTGTACTTAAGTCGGCATTGTGCCTTTTATATTTAATTCCGATGCAATTTCTGTGTTTCATCGTCAATAAGAAGGTCAGAGGGAAACAGTAAACCTGAAGTGAAGCATTGGAATCTATAACTAGTGTCACAGGAATGGTTCAAAACATAGACAATAAGAAGAATCAGTTATCTTGTACTTAAGTCGGCATTGTGTCTTTTGTACTTAATTCCGAAGCAATTTCTGTGTTTCATCGTCAATAAGAAGGTCAGAGGAATACAGTAAACCTGAAGTAAAGCATCAGAATCTATAACGAGTGTCACATGAATGGTTCAAAACATAGACAATAAGAAGAGTCAGTTTTCTTGTACTTGAGTCGGCATTGTGCATTTTGTATTTAATTCCGATGCAATTTCTGGGTGTCATCGTCAACAAGAAGGTCAGAGGGATACAGTAAACCTGAAGTGAAGCATCGGAATCTATAACTAGTGTCACAGGAATGGTTCAAACCACAGACAGTAAGAAGAGTCATTTATCTTGTACTTAAGTCGGCATTGTGCCTTTTGTACTTAATTCCGAAGCAATTTCTGTTTTTCATCGTCAATAAGAAGGTCAGAGGGATACAGTAAACCTGAAGTAAAGCATCGGAATCTATAACGAGTGTCACATGAATGGTTCAAAATATAGACAGTAAGAAGAGTCAGTTTTCTTGTACTTATGTCGGCATTGTACATTTTGTATTAATTCCGATGCAATTTCTGTGTTCCATCGTCAATAAGAAGGTCAGAGGGATACAGTAAACCAGAAGTGAAGCATCGGAATCTATAACTAGTGTCACAGGAATGGTTCAAAACATAGACAGTAAGAAGAGTCAGTTTTCTTGTACTTAAGTCGGCATTGTGCCTTTTGTATTTAATTCCGATGCAATTTCTGTGTTCCATCGTCAATAAGAAGGTCAGAGGGATACAGTAAACCAGAAGTGAAGCATCGGAATCTATATCTAGTGTCACAGGAATGGTTCAAAACATAGACAGTAAAAAGAGTCAGTTTTCTTGTACTTAAGTCGGCATTGTGCCTTTTGTATTTAATTCCGATGCAATTTCTGTGTTTCATCGACAATAAGAAGGTCAGTGGGATACAGTAAACCTGAAGTGGAGCATTGGAATCTATAAGTAGTGTCACAGGAAAGGTTCAAAACATAGACAGTAAGATGAGTCAGTTTTCTTGTACTTAAGTCGGCATTGTACCTTTTGTATTAATTCCGATGCAATTTCTGTGTTTCATCGTCAATAAGAAGGTCAGAGGGATACAGTAAACCTCAAGTGAAGCATCGGAATCTATAACTAGTGTCACAGGAATGGTTCAAAACATAGACAGTAAGAAGAGTCAGATTTCTTGTACTTAAGTCGGCATTGTGCCTTTTGTATTAAATTCCGATGCAATTTCTGTGTTTCATCGTCATCAAGAAGGACAGAGGGATACGGTAAACCTGAAGTGATGCATCGGAATCTATAACTAGTGTCACAGGAATGGTTCAAAACATAGACAGTAAGAAGAGTCAGTTTTCTTGTACTTAAGTCGGCATTGTGCCTTTTGTATTTAATTCCGATGCAATATCTGTGTTTCATCGTCTATAAGAAGGTCAGAGGGATACAGTAAACCTGAAGTGAAGCATCGGAATCTATAACTAGTGTCACAGGAATGGTTCAAACATAGACAGTTAGAAGAGTTAGTTTTCTTGTACTTACGTCGGCATTGTGCCTTTTGTATTTAATTCCGATGCAATTTCTGGGTGTCATCGTCAACAAGAAGGTCAGAGGGGTACAGTAAACCTGAAGTGAAGCATCGGAATCTATAACTAGTGTAACAGGAATGGTTCAAACCACAGACAGTAAGAGGAGTCAGTTATCTTGTACTTAAGTCGGCATTGTGCCTTTTGTACTTAATTCCGAAGCAATTTCTGTTTTTCATCGTCAATAAGAAGGTCAGAGGGATGCAGTAAACCTGAAGTAAATATTCGGAATCTATAACGAGTGTCACATGAAAGGTTCAAAATATAGACAGTAAGAAGAGTCAGTTTTCTTGTACTTATGTCGGCATTGTACCTTTTGTATTAATTCCGATGCAATTTCTGTGTTCCATCGTCAATAAGAAGGTCAGAGGGATACAGTAAACCAGAAGTGAAGCATCGGAATCTATAACTAGTGTCACAGGACTGGTTCAAAACATAGACAGTAAGAAGAGTCAGTTTTCTTGTACTTAAGTCGGCATAGTGCCTATTGTATTTAATTCCGATGCAATATCTGTGTTTCATCGTCAATAAGAAGGTCAGAGGGATACAGTAAACCTGAAGTGAAGCATCGGAATCTATAACTAGTGTAACAGGAATGGTTCAAACATAGACAGTTAGAAGAGTTAGTTTTCTTGTACTTAAGTCGGCATTGTGCCTTTTGTATTTAATTCCGATGCAATTTCTGGGTGTCATCGTCAACAAGAAGGCCAGAGGGGTACAGTGAACCTGAAGTGAAGCATCGGAATCTATAAGTAGTGTCATAGGAATGGTTCAAACCACAGACAGTAAGAAGAGTCAGTTATCTTGTACTTAAGTCGGCATTGTGCCTTTTGTACTTAATTCCGAAGCAATTTCTGTTTTTCATCGTCAATAAGAAGGTCAGAGGGATACAGTAAACCTGAAGTAAGGCATCGGAATCTATAACGAGTGTCATATGAATGGTTCAAAATATAGACGGTAAGAAGAGTCAGTTTTCTTGTACTTATGTCGGCATTGTACCTTTTGTATTAATTCCGATGCAATTTCTGTGTTCCATCGTCAGTAAGAAGGTCAGAGGGATACAGTAAACCAGAAGTGAAGCATCGGAATCTATACCTAGTGTCACAGGAATGGGTCAAAACATAGACAGTAAAAAGAGTCAGTTTTCTTGTACTTAAGTCGGCATTGTGCCTTTTGTATTTAATTCCGATGCAATTTCTGTGTTTCATCGTCAATAAGAAGGTCAGTGGGATATAATAAACCTGAAGTGGAGCATTGGAATCTATAACTAGTGTCACAGGAATGGTTGAAAACATAGACAGTAAGAAGAGTCAGTTTTCTTGTACGTAAGTCGGCATTGTGCCTTTTATATTCAATTCCGATGCAATTTCTGTGTTTCATCGTCAATAAGAAGGTCAGAGGGAAACAGTAAACCTGAAGTGAAGCATCGGAATCTATAACTAGTGTCACAGGAATGGTTCATATCATAGACAATAAGAAGATTCAGTTATCTTGTACTTAAGTCAGCATTGTGTCTTTTATATTTAATTCCGAAGCAATTTCTGTGTTTCATCGTCAATAAGAAGGTCAGAGGAATACAGTAAACCTGAAGTAAAGGATCAGAATCTATAACGAGTGTCACATGAATGGTTCAAAACATAGACAGTAAGAAGAGTCAGTTTTCTTGTACTTAAGTCGGCATTGTGCCTATTGAATTTAATTCCGATGCAATTTCTGTGTTTCATCGTCAATAAGAACATCAGAGGGATACAGTAAACCTGAAGTGAAGCATTGGAATCTATAAATAGTGTCACTGGAATGGTTCAAACCACAGACAGTAAGAAGAGTCAGTTATCTTGTACTTAAGTCGGCATTGTGCATTTTGTACTTAATTCTGAAGCAATTTCTGTGTTTCATCGTCAATAAGAAGGTCAGAGGGATACAGTAATCCTGAAGTAAAACATTGGAATCTATAACGTGTATCACATGAATGGTTCAAAATATAGACAGTAAGAAGAGTCAGTTTTCTTGTACTTAAGTCGGCATTTTACCTATTGTATTAATTCCGATGCAAATTCTGTGTTTCATCGTCAATAAGAAGGTCAGAGGGATACAGAAAACCTCAAGTGAAGCATCGGAATCTATAACTAGTGTCTCAGGAATGGTTCAAAACATAGACAGTAAGAAGAGTCAGTTTTCTTGTACTTAATTCGGCATTGTGCCTTTTGTATTTATTTCCGATGCAATTTCTGTGTTTCATCGTCATCAAGAAGTACAGAGGGATACAGTAAACCTGAAGTGATGCATCGGAAACCATAACTAGTGTCACAGGAATGGTTCAAAACATAGACAGTAAGAAGAGTCAGTTTTCTTGTACTTAAGTCGGCATTGTGCCTTTTGTAATTAATTCCGATGCAATATCTGTGTTTCATCGTTAATAAGAAGGTCAGAGGGATACAGTAAACTTGAAGTGAAGCATCGGAATCTATAACTAGTGTAACAGGAATGGTTCAAACATAGACAGTTAGAAGAGTTAGTTTTCTTGTACTTAAGTCGGCATTGTGCCTTTTGTATTTAATTCCGATGCAATTTCTGGGTGTCATCGTCAACAAGAAGGTCAGAGGGGTACAGTAAACCTGAAGTGAAGCATCGGAATCTATAACTAGTGTAACAGGAATGGTTCAAACCACAGACAGTAAGAAGAGTCAGTTATCTTGTACTCAAGTCGGCATTGTGCCTTTTGTACTTAATTCCGAACAATTTCTGTTTTTCATCGTCAATAAGAAGGTCAGAGGGATACAGTAAACCTGAAGTAAAGCATCGGAATCTATAACGAGTGTCACATGAATGGTTCAAAATATAGACAGTAAGAAGAGTCAGTTTTCTTGTACTTATGTCGGCATTGTACCTTTTGTATTAATTCCGATGCAATTTCTGTGTTCCATCGTCAATAAGAAGGTCAGAGGGATACAGTTAACCTGAAGTGAGGCATCAGAATCTATAACTAGTGTCACAGGATTGGTTCAAAACATTGACAGTAAGAAGAGTCAGTTTTCTTGTACTTAAGTCGGCATTGTGCCTTTTGTATTTAATTCCGATGCAATTTCTGTGTTTCATCGTCAATAAGAAGGTCAGAGGGATACAGTAAACCTGAAGTGAAGCATCGGTATCTATAACTAGTGTCACAGGAATGGTTCAAAACATAGACAGTAAGAAGAGTCAGATTTCTTGTACTTAAGTCGGCATTGTGCCTTTTATATTTAATTCCGATGCAATTTCTGTGTTTCTTCGTCAATAAGAAGGTCAGAGGGAAACAGTAAACCTGAAGTGAAGCATTGGAATCTATAACTAGTGTCACAGGAATGGTTCAAATCATAGACAATAAGAAGAATCAGTTATCTTGTACTTAAGTCGGCATTGTGTCTTTTGTACTTAATTCCGAAGCAATTTCTGTGTTTCATCGTCAATAAGAAGGTCAGAGGAATACAGTAAACCTGAAGTAAAGCATCAGAATCTATAACGAGTGTCACATGAATGGTTCAAAACATAGACAGTAAGAAGAGTCAGTTTTCTTGTACTTAAGTCGGCATTGTGCCTATTGAATTTAATTCCGATGCAATTTCTGTGTTTCATCGTCAATAAGAAGGTCAGAGGGAAACAGTAAACCTGAAGTGAAGCATTAGAGTCTATAACTAGTGTCACAGGAATGGTTCAAAGCATAGGCAGTAAGAAGAGTCAGTTTTCTTGTACTTGAGTCGGCATTGTGCCTTTTGTATTTAATTCCGATGCAATTTCTGGGTGTCATCGTCAACAAGAAGGTCAGAGGGATACAGTAAACCTGAAGTGAAGCATCGGAATCTATAACTAGTGTCACAGGAATGGTTCAAACCACAGACAGTAAGAAGAGTCATTTATCTTGTACTTAAGTCGGCATTGTGCCATTTGTACTTAATTCCGAAGCAATTTCTGTTTTTCATCGTCAATAAGAAGGTCAGAGGGATACAGTAAACCTGAAGTAAAGCATCGGAATCTATAACGAGTGTCACATGAATGGTTCAAAATATAGACAGTAAGAAGAGTCAGTTTTCTTGTACTTATGTCGGCATTGTACATTTTGTATTAATTCCGATGCAATTTCTGTGTTCCATCGTCAATAAGAAGGTCAGAGGGATACAGTAAACCAGAAGTGAAGCATCGGAATCTATAACTAGTGTCACAGGAATGGTTCAAAACATAGACAGTAAGAAGAGTCAGTTTTCTTGCACTTAAGTCGGCATTGTGCCTTTTGTATTTAATTCCGATGCAATTTCTGTGTTCCATCGTCAATAAGAAGGTCAGAGGGATACAGTAAACCAGAAGTGAAGCATCGGAATCTATATCTAGTGTCACAGGAATGGTTCAAGCATAGACAGTAAAAAGAGTCAGTTTTCTTGTACTTAAGTCGGCATTGTGCCTTTTGTATTTAATTCCGATGGAATTTCTGTGTTTCATCGTCAATAAGAAGGTCAGTGGGATACAGTAAACCTGAAGTGGAGCATTGGAATCTATAACTAGTGTCACAGGAAAGGTTCAAAACATAGACAGTAAGAAGAGTCAGTTTTCTTGTACTTAAATCGGCATAGTGCCTTTTGTATTTAATTCCGATGCAATATCTGTGTTTCATCGTCAATAGGAAGGTCGGAGGGATACAGTAAACCTGAAGTGAAGCATCGGAATCTATACCTAGTGTCACAGGAATGGTTCAAAACATAGACAGTAAGAAGAGTCAGTTTTCTTGTACTTCAGTCGGCATTGTGTCTTTTGTATTTAATTCCGATGCAATTTCTGTGTTTCATTGTCAATAAGAAGGACAGAGGGATACAGTTAACCTGAAGTGAGGCATCGGTATCTATAACTAGTGTCACAGGAATGGTTCAAAACATAGTCAGTAAGAAGAGTCAGATTTCTTGTACTTAAGTCGGCATTGTGCCTTTTATATTTAATTCCGATGCAATTTCTGTGTTTCATCGTCAATAAGAAGGTCAGAGGGAAACAGTAAACCTGAAGTGAAGCATCGGAATCTATAACTAGTGTCACAGGAATGGTTCAAATCATAGACAATAAGAAGAATCAGTTATCTTGTACTTAAGTCAGCATTGTGTCTTTTATATTTAATTCCGAAGCAATTTCTGTTTTTCATCGTCAATAAGAAGGTCAGAGGAATACAGTAAACCTGAAGTAAAGCATCAGAATCTATAACGAGTGTCACATGAATGGTTCAAAACATAGACAGTAAGAAGAGTCAGTTTTCTTGTACTTAAATCGGCATTGTGCCTATTGAATTTATTTCCGATGCAATTTCTGTGTTTCATCGTCAAAAAGAAGGCCAGAGGGAAACTGTAAACCTGAAGTGAAGCACTAGAATCTATAACTAGTGTCACAGGAATTGTTCAAGGCATAGGCAGTAAGAAGAGTCAGTTTTCTTGTACTTGAGTCGGCATTGTGCCTTTTGTATTTAATTACGATGCAATTTCTGTGTTTCATCGTCAATAAGAACATCAGAGGGATACAGTAAACCTGAAGTGAAGCATTGGAATCTATAACTAGTGTCACAGGAATGGTTCAAACCACAGACAGTAAGAAGAGTCAGTTATCTTGTACTTAAGTCGGCATTGTGCATTTTGTACTTAATTCCGAAGCAATTTCTGTGTTTCATCGTCAATAAGAAGGTCAGAGGGATACAGTAATCCTGAAGTAAAGCATTGGAATCTATAACGAGTATCACATGAATGGTTCAAAATATAGACAGTAAGAAGAGTCAGTTTTCTTGTACTTAAGTCGGCATTGTACCTTTTGTATTAATTCCGATGCAATTTCTGTGTTTCATCGTCAATAAGAAGGTCAGAGGGATACAGAAAACCTCAAGTGAAGCATCGGAATCTATAACTAGTGTCTCAGGAATGGTTCAAAACATAGACAGTAAGAAGAGTCAGTTTTCTTGTACTTAAGTCGGCATTGTGCCTTTTGTATTTAATTCCGATGCAATTTCTGTGTTTCATCGTCATCAAGAAGGACAGAGGGATACAGTAAACCTGAAGTGATGCATCGGAATCCATAACTAGTGTCACAGGAATGGATCAAAACATAGACAGTAAGAAGAGCCAGTTTTCTTGTACTTAAGTCGGCATTGTGCCTTTTGTAATTAATTCCGATGCAATATCTGTGTTTCATCGTCAATAAGAAGGTCAGAGGGATACAGTAAACCTGAAGTGAAGCATCGGAATCTATAACTAGTGTAACAGGAATGGTTCAAACATAGACAGTTAGAAGAGTTAGTTTTCTTGTACTTAAGTCGGCATTGTGCCTTTTGTATTTAATTCCGATGCAATTTCTGGGTGTCATCGTCAACAAGAAGGTCAGAGGGGTACAGTAAACCTGAAGTGAAGCATCGGAATCTATAACTAGTGTAACAGGAATGGTTCAAACCACAGACAGTAAGAAGAGTCAGTTTTCTTGTACTTATGTCGGCATTGTACCTTTTGTATTAATTCCGATGCAATTTCTGTGTTCCATCGTGGATAAGAAGGTCAGAGGGATACAGTAAACCAGAAGTGAAGCATCGGAATCTATAACTAGTGTCACAGGAATGGTTCAAAGCATAGACAGTAAGAAGAGTCAGTTTTCTTGTACTTAAGTCGGCATTTTGCCTTTTGTATTTACTTCCGATGCAATTTCTGTGTTTCATCGTGAATAAGAAGGTCAGTGGGATACAGTAAACCTGAAGTGGAGCATTGGAATCTATAACTAGTGTCACAGGACTGGTTCAAAACATAGACAGTAAGAAGAGTCAGTTTTCTTGTACTTAAGTCGGCATAGTGCCTTTTGTAATTATTTCCGATGCAATATCTGTGTTTCATCGTCAATAGGAAGGTCGGAGGGATACATTAAACCTGAAGTGAAGCATCGGAATCTATACCTAGTGTCACAGGAATGGTTCAAAACATAGACAGTAAGAAGAGTCAGTTTTCTTGTACTTAAGTCGGCATTGTGTCTTTTGTATTTAATTCCGATGCAATTTCTGTGTTTCATTGTCAATAAGAAGGACAGAGGGATACAGTTAACCTGAAGTGAGGCATCAGAATCTATAACTAGTGTCACACGAGTGGTTCAAAACATTGACAGTTAGAAGAGTCAGTTTTCTTGTACTTAAGTCGGCATTGTGCCTTTTGTATTTAATTCCGATGCAATTTCTGTGTTTCATCGTCAATAAGAAGGTAAGAGGGATACAGTAAACCTGAAGTGAAGCATCGGTATCTATAACTAGTGTCACAGGAATGGTTCAAAACATAGACAGTAAGAAGAGTCAGATTTCTTGTACTTAAGTCGGCATTGTGCCTTTTATATTTAATTCCGATGCAATTTCTGTGTTTCGTCGTCAATAAGAAGGTCAGAGGGAAGCAGTAAACCTGAAGTGAAGCATCGGAATCTATAACTAGTGTCACAGGAATGGTTCAAGTCATAGACAATAAGAAGAATCAGTTATCTTGTACTTAAGTCGGCATTGTGTCTTTTGTATTTAATTCCGAAGCAATTTCTGTGTTTCATCGTCAATAAGAAGGTCAGAGGAATACAGTAAACATGAAGAAAGCATCAGAATCTATAACGAGTGTCAAATGAATGGTTCAAAACATAGACAGTAAGAAGAGTCAGTTTTCTTGTACTTAAGTCGGCATTGTGCCTTTTGTATTTAATTCCGATGCAATTTCTGGGTGTCATCGTCAACAAGAAGGTCTGAGGGATACAGTAAACCTGAAGTGAAGCATCGGAATCTATAACTAGTGTCACAGGAATGGTTGAAACCACAGACAGTAAGAAGAGTCAGTTATCTTGTACTTAAGTCGGCATTGTGCCTTTTGTACTTAATTCCGAAGCAATTTCTGTTTTTCATCGTCAATAAGAAGGTCAGAGGGATACAGTAAACCTGAAGTAAAGCATCGGAATCTATAACGAGTGTCACATGAATGGTTCAAAATATAGACAATAAGAAGAGTCATTTTTCTTGTACTTATGTCGGCATTGTACCTTTTGTATTAATTTCGATGCAATTTCTGTGTTCCATCGTCAATAAGAAGGTCAGAGGGATATAGTAAACCAGAAGTGAAGCATCGGAATCTATAACTAGTGTCACAGGAATGGTTCTAAACATAGACAGTAAGAAGAGTCAGTTTTCTTGTACTTAAGTCGGCATTGTGCCTTTTGTATTTAATTCCGATGCAATTTCTGTGTTCCATCGTCAATAAGAAGGTCAGAGGGATACAGTAAACCAGAAGTGAAGCATCGGAATCTATAACTAGTGTCACAGGAGTGGTTCAAAACATTGACAGTAAGAAGAGTCAGTTTTCTTGTACTTAAGTCGGCATTGTGCCTTTTGTATTTAATTCTGATCCAATATCTGTGTTTCATCGTCAATAAGAAGGTCAGACTGATACAGTAAACCTGAAGTGAAGCATCGGTATCTATAACTAGTGTCACAGGAATGGTTCAAAACATAGACAGTAAGAAGAGTCAGATTTCTTGTACTTAAGTCGGCATTGTGCCTTTTACATTTAATTCCGATGCAATTTCTGTGTTTCATTGTCATAAGAAGGTCAGAGGGAAACAGAAAACCTGAAGTGAAGCATCGGAATCTATAACTAGTATCACAGGAATGGTTCAAATCATAGACAATAAGAAGAATCAGTTATCTTGTACTTAAGTCGGCATTGTGTCTTTTGTATTTCATTCCGAAGCAATTTCTGTGTTTCATCGTCAATAAGAAGGTCAGAGGGAAACAGTAAACCTGAAGTGAAGCATTAGAATCTATAACTAGTGTCACGGGAATGGTTCAAAGCATAGGCAGTAAGAAGAGTCAGTTTTCTTGTACTTAGTCGGCATTGTGCCTTTTGTATTTAATTCCGATGCAATTTCTGTGTTTGATCGTCAATATGAACATCAGAGGGATACAGTAAACCTGAAGTGAAGCATTGGATCTATAACTAGTGTCACAGGAATGGTTCAAAACATTGACAGTAAGAAGAGTCAGTTTTCTTGTACTTAAGTCGGCATTGTGCCTATTGAATTTAATTCCGATGCAATTTCTGTGTTTCATCGTCAATAAGAAGGTCAGAGGGAAACAGTAAACCTGAAGTGAAGCATTAGAATCTATAACTAGTGTCACAGGAATGGTTCAAAGCATAGGCAGTAAGAAGAGCCAGTTTTCTTGTACTTGAGTCGGCATTGTGCCTTTTGTATTTAATTCCGATGCAATTTCTGGGTGTCATCGTCAATAAGAAAGTCAGAGGGATACAGTAAACCTGAAGTGAAGCATCGGTATCTATAACTAGTGTCACAGGAATGGTTCAAAGCATAGACAGTAAGAAGAGTCAGATTTCTTGTACTTAAGTCGGCATTGTGCCTTTTATATTTAATTCCGATGCAATTTCTGTGTTTCATCGTCAATAAGAAGGTCAGAGGGAAACAGTAAACCTGAAGTGAAGCATTAGTATCTATAACTAGTGTCACGGGAATGGTTCAAAGCATAGGCAGTAAGAAGAGTCAGTTTTCTTGTACTTGAGACGGCATTGTGCCTTTTGTATTTAATTCCGATGCAATATCTGTGTTTCATCGTCAATAGGAAGGTCGGAGGGATACAGTAAACCTGAAGTGAAGCACCGGAATCCATACCTAGTGTCACAGGAATGGTTCAAAACATAGACAGTAAGAAGAGTCAGTTTTCTTGTACTTAAGTCGGCATTGTGTCCTTTGTATGTAATTCCGATGCAATTTCTGTGTTTCATTGTCAATAAGAAGGACAGAGGGATACAGTTCAGCTGAAGTGAGGCATCAGAATCTATAACTAGTGTCACAGGAGTGGTTTAAAACATTGACAGTAAGAAGAGTCAGTTTTCTTGTACTTAAGTCGGCATTGTGCCTTTTGTATTTAATTCCGATGCAATTTCTGTGTTTCATCGTCAATAAGAAGGTCAGAGAGATACAGTAAACCTGAAGTGAAGCATCGGTATCTATAACTAGTGTCACAGGAATGGTTCAAAACATAGACAGTAAGAAGAGTCAGATTTCTTGTACTTAAGTCGGCATTGTGCCTTTTATATTTAATTCCGATGCAATTTCTGTGTTTCATCGTCAATAAGAATGTCAGAAGGAAACAGTAAACCTGAAGTGAAGCATCGGAATCTATAACTAGTGTCACAGGAATGGTTCAAATCATAGACAATAAGAAGAATCAGTTATCTTGTACTTAAGTCGGCATTGTGTTTTTTGTATTTAACTCCGAAGCAATTTCTGTATTTCATCGTCAATAAGAAGGTCAGAGGAATACAGTAAACCTGAAGTAACGCATCAGAATCTATAACGAGTGTCACATGAATGGTTCAAACCATAGACAGTAAGAAGAGTCAGTTTTCTTGTACTTAAGTCGGCATTGTGCCTTTTGTATTTAATTCCGATGCAATTTCTGTGTTTCATCGTCAATAAGAAGGTAAGAGGGATAAAGTAAACCTGACGTGAAGCATCGGTATCTATAACTAGTGTCACAGGAATGGTTCAAAACATAGACAGTAAGAAGAGTCAGATTTCTTGTACTTAAGTCGGCATTGTGCCTTTTATATTTAATTCCGATGCAATTTCTGTGTTTCATCGTCAATAAGAAGGTCAGAGGGAAGCAGTAAACCTGAAGTGAAGCATCGGAATCTATAACTAGTGTTACAGGAATGGTTCAAATCATAGACAATAAGAAGAATCAGTTATCTTGTACTTAAGTCGGCATTGTGCCTTTTGTATTTAATTCCGAAGCAATTTCTGTGTTTCATCGTCAATAAGAAGGTCAGAGGAATACAGTAAACATGAAGAAAGCATCAGAATCTATAACGAGTGTCAAATGAATGGTTCAAAACATAGACAGTAAGAAGAGTCAGTTTTCTTGTACTTAAGTCGGCATTGTGCCTATTGAATTTAATTCCGGAGCAATGTCTGTGTTTCATCGTCAATAGGAAGGTCAGAGGGAAACAGAAAACCTGAAGTGAAGCATTAGAATCTATAACGAGTGTCAAATGAATGGTTCAAAACATAGACAGTAAGAAGAGTCAGTTTTCTTGTACTTAAGTCGGCATTGTGCCTATTGAATTTAATTCCGGTGCAATTTCTGTGTTTCATCGTCAATAAGAAGGTCAGAGGGAAACAGAAAACCTGAAGTGAAGCATCGGAATCTATAACTAGTGTCACAGGAATGGTTCAAATCATAGACAATAAGAAGAATCAGTTATCTTGTACTTAAGTCGGCATTGTGCCTTTTATATTTAATTCCGATGCAATTTCTGTGTTTCATCGTCAATAAGAAGGTCAGAGGGATACAGTAAACCTGAAGTGAATCATCGGAATCTATAACTAGTGTCACAGGAATGGTTGAAACCACAGACAGTAAGAACAGTCAGTTATCTTGTACTTAAGTCGGCATTGTGCCTTTTGTACTTAATTCCGAAGCAATTTCTGTTTTTCATCGTCAATAAGAAGGTCAGAGGGATACAGTAAACCTGAAGTAAAGCATCGGGATCTATAACGAGTGTCACATGAATGGTTCAAAATATAGACAGTAAGAAGAGTCAGTTTTCTTGTACTTATGTCGGCATTGTACCTTTTGTATTAATTCCGATGCAATTTCTGTGTTCCATCGTCAATAAGAAGGTCAGAGGGATACAGTAAACCAGAAGTGAAGCATCGGAATCTATAACTAGTGTCACAGGAATGGTTCAAAGCATAGGCAGTAAGAGGAGTCAGTTTTCTTGTACTTATGACGGCATTGTACCTTTTGTATTAATTCCGATGCAATTTCTGTGTTCCATCGTCAATAAGAAGGTCAGAGGGATATAGTAAACCAGAAGTGAAGCATCGGAATCTATAACTAGTGTCACAGGAATGGTTCTAAACATAGACAGTAAGAAGAGTCAGTTTTCTTGTACTTAAGTCGGCATTGTGCCTTTTGTATTTAATTCCGATGCAATTTCTGTGTTCCATCGTCAATAAGAAGGTCAGAGGGATACAGTAAACCAGAAGTGAAGCATCGGAATCTATAACTAGTGTCACAGGAGTGGTTCAAAACATTGACAGTAAGAAGAGTCAGTTTTCTTGTACTTAAGTCGGCATTGTGCCTTTTGTATTTAATTCTGATCCAATATCTGTGTTTCATCGTCAATAAGAAGGACAGACTGATACAGTAAACCTGAAGTGAAGCATCGGTATCTATAACTAGTGTCACAGGAATGGTTCAAAACATAGACAGTAAGAAGAGTCAGATTTCTTGTACTTAAGTCGGCATTGTGCCTTTTACATTTAATTCCGATGCAATTTCTGTGTTTCATCGTCATAAGAAGGTCAGAGGGAAACAGTAAACCTGAAGTGAAGCATCGGAATCTATAACTAGTATCACAGGAATGGTTCAAATCATAGACAATAAGAAGAATCAGTTATCTTGTACTTAAGTCGGCATTGTGTCTTTTGTATTTCATTCCGAAGCAATTTCTGTGTTTCATCGTCAATAAGAAGGTCAGAGGGAAACAGTAAACCTGAAGTGAAGCATTAGAATCTATAACTAGTGTCACGGGAATGGTTCAAAGCATAGGCAGTAAGAAGAGTCAGTTTTCTTGTACTTAGTCGGCATTGTGCCTTTTGTATTTAATTCCGATGCAATTTCTGTGTTTGATCGTCAATATGAACATCAGAGGGATACAGTAAACCTGAAGTGAAGCATTGGATCTATAACTAGTGTCACAGGAATGGTTCAAAACATTGACAGTAAGAAGAGTCAGTTTTCTTGTACTTAAGTCGGCATTGTGCCTATTGAATTTAATTCCGATGCAATTTCTGTGTTTCATCGTCAATAAGAAGGTCAGAGGGAAACAGTAAACCTGAAGTGAAGCATTAGAATCTATAACTAGTGTCACAGGAATGGTTCAAAGCATAGGCAGTGAGAAGAGCCAGTTTTCTTGTACTTGAGTCGGCATTGTGCCTTTTGTATTTAATTCCGATGCAAATTCTGGGTGTCATCGTCAATAAGAAGGTCAGAGGGATACAGTAAACCTGAAGTGAAGCATCGGTATCTATAACTAGTGTCACAGGAATGGTTCAAAGCATAGACAGTAAGAAGAGTCAGATTTCTTGTACTTAAGTCGGCATTGTGCCTTTTATATTTAATTCCGATGCAATTTCTGTGTTTCATCGTCAATAAGAAGGTCAGAGGGAAACAGTAAACCTGAAGTGAAGCATTAGTATCTATAACTAGTGTCACGGGAATGGTTCAAAGCATAGGCAGTAAGAAGAGTCAGTTTTCTTGTACTTGAGACGGCATTGTGCCTTTTGTATTTAATTCCGATGCAATATCTGTGTTTCATCGTCAATAGGAAGGTCGGAGGGATACAGTAAACCTGAAGTGAAGCACCGGAATCTATACCTAGTGTCACAGGAATGGTTCAAAACATAGACAGTAAGAAGAGTCAGTTTTCTTGTACTTAGGTCGGCATTGTGTCCTTTGTATGTAATTCCGATGCAATTTCTGTGTTTCATTGTCAATAAGAAGGACAGAGGGATACAGTTCAGCTGAAGTGAGGCATCAGAATCTATAACTAGTGTCACAGGAGTGGTTTAAAACATTGACAGTAAGAAGAGTCAGTTTTCTTGTACTTAAGTCGGCATTGTGCCTTTTGTATTTAATTCCGATGCAATTTCTGTGTTTCATCGTCAATAAGAAGGTCAGAGAGATACAGTATACCTGAAGTGAAGCATCGGTATCTATAACTAGTGTCACAGGAATGGTTCAAAACATAGACAGTAAGAAGAGTCAGATTTCTTGTACTTAAGTCGGCATTGTGCCTTTTATATTTAATTCCGATGCAATTTCTGTGTTTCATCGTCAATAAGAATGTCAGAGGGAAACAGTAAACCTGAAGTGAAGCATCGGAATCCATAACTAGTGTCACAGGAATGGTTCAAATCATAGACAATAAGAAGAATCAGTTATCTTGTACTTAAGTCGGCATTGTGTTTTTTGTATTTAACTCCGAAGCAATTTCTGTGTTTCATCGTCAATAAGAAGGTCAGAGGAATACAGTAAACCTGAAGTAACGCATCAGAATCTATAACGAGTGTCACATGAATGGTTCAAACCATAGACAGTAAGAAGAGTCAGTTTTCTTGTACTTAAGTCGGCATTGTGCCTTTTGTATTTAATTCCGATGCAATTTCTGTGTTTCATCGTCAATAAGAAGGTAAGAGGGATAAAGTAAACCTGACGTGAAGCATCGGTATCTATAACTAGTGTCACAGGAATGGTTCAAAACATAGACAGTAAGAAGAGTCAGATTTCTTGTACTTAAGTCGGCATTGTGCCTTTTATATTTAATTCCGATGCAATTTCTGTGTTTCATCGTCAATAAGAAGGTCAGAGGGAAGCAGTAAACCTGAAGTGAAGCATCGGAATCTATAACTAGTGTTACAGGAATGGTTCAAATCATAGACAATAAGAAGAATCAGTTATCTTGTACTTAAGTCGGCATTGTGCCTTTTGTATTTAATTCCGAAGCAATTTCTGTGTTTCATCGTCAATAAGAAGGTCAGAGGAATACAGTAAACATGAAGAAAGCATCAGAATCTATAACGAGTGTCAAATGAATGGTTCAAAACATAGACAGTAAGAAGAGTCAGTTTTCTTGTACTTAAGTCGGCATTGTGCCTATTGAATTTAATTCCGGAGCAATGTCTGTGTTTCATCGTCAATAGGAAGGTCAGAGGGAAACAGAAAACCTGAAGTGAAGCATTAGAATCTATAACGAGTGTCAAATGAATGGTTCAAAACATAGACAGTAAGAAGAGTCAGTTTTCTTGTACTTAAGTCGGCATTGTGCCTATTGAATTTAATTCCGGTGCAATTTCTGTGTTTCATCGTCAATAAGAAGGTCAGAGGGAAATAGAAAACCTGAAGTGAAGCATCGGAATCTATAACTAGTGTCACAGGAATGGTTCAAATCATAGACAATAAGAAGAATCAGTTATCTTGTACTTAAGTCGGCATTGTGCCTTTTATATTTAATTCCGATGCAATTTCTGTGTTTCATCGTCAATAAGAAGGTCAGAGGGATACAGTAAACCTGAAGTGAAGCATCGGAATCTATAACTAGTGTCACAGGAATGGTTGAAACCACAGACAGTAAGAACAGTCAGTTATCTTGTACTTAAGTCGGCATTGTGCCTTTTGTACTTAATTCCGAAGCAATTTCTGTTTTTCATCGTCAATAAGAAGGTCAGAGGGATACAGTAAACCTGAAGTAAAGCATCGGAATCTATAACGAGTGTCACATGAATGGTTCAAAATATAGACAGTAAGAAGAGTCAGTTTTCTTGTACTTATGTCGGCATTGTACCTTTTGTATTAATTCCGATGCAATTTCTGTGTTCCATCGTCAATAAGAAGGTCAGAGGGATACAGTAAACCAGAAGTGAAGTATCGGAATCTATAACTAGTGTCACAGGAATGGTTCAAAGCATAGGCAGTAAGAAGAGTCAGTTTTCTTGTACTTAAGTCGGCATTGTGTCTTTTGTATTTAATTCCGATGCAATTTCTGGGTGTCATCGTCAATAAGAAGGTCAGAGGGATACAGTAAACCTGAAGTGAAGCATCGGTATCTATAACTAGTGTCACAGGAATGGTTCAAAACATAGACAGTAAGAAGAGTCAGATTTCTTGTACTTAAGTCGGCATTGTGCCTTTTATATTTAATTCCGATGCAATTTCTGTGTTTCATCGTCAATAAGAAGGTCAGAGGGATACAGTAAACCTGAAGTGAATCATCGGAATCTATAACTAGTGTCACAGGAATGGTTGAAACCACAGACAGTAAGAACAGTCAGTTATCTTGTACTTAAGTCGGCATTGTGCCTTTTGTACTTAATTCCGAAGCAATTTCTGTTTTTCATCGTCAATAAGAAGGTCAGAGGGATACAGTAAACCTGAAGTAAAGCATCGGGATCTATAACGAGTGTCACATGAATGGTTCAAAATATAGACAGTAAGAAGAGTCAGTTTTCTTGTACTTATGTCGGCATTGTACCTTTTGTATTAATTCCGATGCAATTTCTGTGTTCCATCGTCAATAAGAAGGTCAGAGGGATACAGTAAACCAGAAGTGAAGCATCGGAATCTATAACTAGTGTCACAGGAATGGTTCAAAGCATAGGCAGTAAGAGGAGTCAGTTTTCTTGTACTTATGTCGGCATTGTACCTTTTGTATTAATTCCGATGCAATTTCTGTGTTCCATCGTCAATAAGAAGGTCAGAGGGATATAGTAAACCAGAAGTGAAGCATCGGAATCTATAACTAGTGTCACAGGAATGGTTCTAAACATAGACAGTAAGAAGAGTCAGTTTTCTTGTACTTAAGTCGGCATTGTGCCTTTTGTATTTAATTCCGATGCAATTTCTGTGTTCCATCGTCAATAAGAAGGTCAGAGGGATACAGTAAACCAGAAGTGAAGCATCGGAATCTATAACTAGTGTCACAGGAGTGGTTCAAAACATTGACAGTAAGAAGAGTCAGTTTTCTTGTACTTAAGTCGGCATTGTGCCTTTTGTATTTAATTCTGATCCAATATCTGTGTTTCATCGTCAATAAGAAGGACAGACTGATACAGTAAACCTGAAGTGAAGCATCGGTATCTATAACTAGTGTCACAGGAATGGTTCAAAACATAGACAGTAAGAAGAGTCAGATTTCTTGTACTTAAGTCGGCATTGTGCCTTTTACATTTAATTCCGATGCAATTTCTGTGTTTCATCGTCATAAGAAGGTCAGAGGGAAACAGTAAACCTGAAGTGAAGCATCGGAATCTATAACTAGTATCACAGGAATGGTTCAAATCATAGACAATAAGAAGAATCAGTTATCTTGTACTTAAGTCGGCATTGTGTCTTTTGTATTTCATTCCGAAGCAATTTCTGTGTTTCATCGTCAATAAGAAGGTCAGAGGGAAACAGTAAACCTGAAGTGAAGCATTAGAATCTATAACTAGTGTCACGGGAATGGTTCAAAGCATAGGCAGTAAGAAGAGTCAGTTTTCTTGTACTTAGTCGGCATTGTGCCTTTTGTATTTAATTCCGATGCAATTTCTGTGTTTGATCGTCAATATGAACATCAGAGGGATACAGTAAACCTGAAGTGAAGCATTGGATCTATAACTAGTGTCACAGGAATGGTTCAAAACATTGACAGTAAGAAGAGTCAGTTTTCTTGTACTTAAGTCGGCATTGTGCCTATTGAATTTAATTCCGATGCAATTTCTGTGTTTCATCGTCAATAAGAAGGTCAGAGGGAAACAGTAAACCTGAAGTGAAGCATTAGAATCTATAACTAGTGTCACAGGAATGGTTCAAAGCATAGGCAGTGAGAAGAGCCAGTTTTCTTGTACTTGAGTCGGCATTGTGCCTTTTGTATTTAATTCCGATGCAAATTCTGGGTGTCATCGTCAATAAGAAGGTCAGAGGGATACAGTAAACCTGAAGTGAAGCATCGGTATCTATAACTAGTGTCACAGGAATGGTTCAAAGCATAGACAGTAAGAAGAGTCAGATTTCTTGTACTTAAGTCGGCATTGTGCCTTTTATATTTAATTCCGATGCAATTTCTGTGTTTCATCGTCAATAAGAAGGTCAGAGGGAAACAGTAAACCTGAAGTGAAGCATTAGTATCTATAACTAGTGTCACGGGAATGGTTCAAAGCATAGGCAGTAAGAAGAGTCAGTTTTCTTGTACTTGAGACGGCATTGTGCCTTTTGTATTTAATTCCGATGCAATATCTGTGTTTCATCGTCAATAGGAAGGTCGGAGGGATACAGTAAACCTGAAGTGAAGCACCGGAATCTATACCTAGTGTCACAGGAATGGTTCAAAACATAGACAGTAAGAAGAGTCAGTTTTCTTGTACTTAGGTCGGCATTGTGTCCTTTGTATGTAATTCCGATGCAATTTCTGTGTTTCATTGTCAATAAGAAGGACAGAGGGATACAGTTCAGCTGAAGTGAGGCATCAGAATCTATAACTAGTGTCACAGGAGTGGTTTAAAACATTGACAGTAAGAAGAGTCAGTTTTCTTGTACTTAAGTCGGCATTGTGCCTTTTGTATTTAATTCCGATGCAATTTCTGTGTTTCATCGTCAATAAGAAGGTCAGAGAGATACAGTATACCTGAAGTGAAGCATCGGTATCTATAACTAGTGTCACAGGAATGGTTCAAAACATAGACAGTAAGAAGAGTCAGATTTCTTGTACTTAAGTCGGCATTGTGCCTTTTATATTTAATTCCGATGCAATTTCTGTGTTTCATCGTCAATAAGAATGTCAGAGGGAAACAGTAAACCTGAAGTGAAGCATCGGAATCCATAACTAGTGTCACAGGAATGGTTCAAATCATAGACAATAAGAAGAATCAGTTATCTTGTACTTAAGTCGGCATTGTGTTTTTTGTATTTAACTCCGAAGCAATTTCTGTGTTTCATCGTCAATAAGAAGGTCAGAGGAATACAGTAAACCTGAAGTAACGCATCAGAATCTATAACGAGTGTCACATGAATGGTTCAAACCATAGACAGTAAGAAGAGTCAGTTTTCTTGTACTTAAGTCGGCATTGTGCCTTTTGTATTTAATTCCGATGCAATTTCTGTGTTTCATCGTCAATAAGAAGGTAAGAGGGATAAAGTAAACCTGACGTGAAGCATCGGTATCTATAACTAGTGTCACAGGAATGGTTCAAAACATAGACAGTAAGAAGAGTCAGATTTCTTGTACTTAAGTCGGCATTGTGCCTTTTATATTTAATTCCGATGCAATTTCTGTGTTTCATCGTCAATAAGAAGGTCAGAGGGAAGCAGTAAACCTGAAGTGAAGCATCGGAATCTATAACTAGTGTTACAGGAATGGTTCAAATCATAGACAATAAGAAGAATCAGTTATCTTGTACTTAAGTCGGCATTGTGCCTTTTGTATTTAATTCCGAAGCAATTTCTGTGTTTCATCGTCAATAAGAAGGTCAGAGGAATACAGTAAACATGAAGAAAGCATCAGAATCTATAACGAGTGTCAAATGAATGGTTCAAAACATAGACAGTAAGAAGAGTCAGTTTTCTTGTACTTAAGTCGGCATTGTGCCTATTGAATTTAATTCCGGAGCAATGTCTGTGTTTCATCGTCAATAGGAAGGTCAGAGGGAAACAGAAAACCTGAAGTGAAGCATTAGAATCTATAACGAGTGTCAAATGAATGGTTCAAAACATAGACAGTAAGAAGAGTCAGTTTTCTTGTACTTAAGTCGGCATTGTGCCTATTGAATTTAATTCCGGTGCAATTTCTGTGTTTCATCGTCAATAAGAAGGTCAGAGGGAAATAGAAAACCTGAAGTGAAGCATCGGAATCTATAACTAGTGTCACAGGAATGGTTCAAATCATAGACAATAAGAAGAATCAGTTATCTTGTACTTAAGTCGGCATTGTGCCTTTTATATTTAATTCCGATGCAATTTCTGTGTTTCATCGTCAATAAGAAGGTCAGAGGGATACAGTAAACCTGAAGTGAAGCATCGGAATCTATAACTAGTGTCACAGGAATGGTTGAAACCACAGACAGTAAGAACAGTCAGTTATCTTGTACTTAAGTCGGCATTGTGCCTTTTGTACTTAATTCCGAAGCAATTTCTGTTTTTCATCGTCAATAAGAAGGTCAGAGGGATACAGTAAACCTGAAGTAAAGCATCGGAATCTATAACGAGTGTCACATGAATGGTTCAAAATATAGACAGTAAGAAGAGTCAGTTTTCTTGTACTTATGTCGGCATTGTACCTTTTGTATTAATTCCGATGCAATTTCTGTGTTCCATCGTCAATAAGAAGGTCAGAGGGATACAGTAAACCAGAAGTGAAGCATCGGAATCTATAACTAGTGTCACAGGAATGGTTCAAAGCATAGGCAGTAAGAAGAGTCAGTTTTCTTGTACTTAAGTCGGCATTGTGTCTTTTGTATTTAATTCCGATGCAATTTCTGGGTGTCATCGTCAATAAGAAGGTCAGAGGGATACAGTAAACCTGAAGTGAAGCATCGGTATCTATAACTAGTGTCACAGGAATGGTTCAAAACATAGACAGTAAGAAGAGTCAGATTTCTTGTACTTAAGTCGGCATTGTGCCTTTTATATTTAATTCCGATGCAATTTCTGTGTTTCATCGTCAATAAGAAGGTCAGAGGGAAACAGTAAACCTGAAGTGAAGCATTAGAATCTATAACTAGTGTCACGGGAATGGTTCAAAGCATAGGCAGTAAGAAGAGTCAGTTTTCTTGTACTTGAGACGGCATTGTGCCTTTTGTATTCAATTCCGATGCAATATCTGTGTTTCATCGTCAATAGGAAGGTCGGAGGGATACAGTAAACCGGAAGTGAAGCACCGGAATCTATACCTAGTGTCACAGGAATGGTTCAAAACATAGACAGTAAGAAGAGTCAGTTTTCTTGTACTTAAGTCGGCATTGTGTCTTTTGTATTCAATTCCGATGCAATTTCTGTGTTCATTGTCAATAAGAAGGACAGAGGGATACAGTTCAACTGAAGTGAGGCATCAGAATCTATAACTAGTGTCACAGGAGTGGTTCAAAACATTGACAGTAAGAAGAGTCAGTTTTCTTGTACTTAAGTCGGCATTGTGCCTTTTGTATTTAAATCCGATGCAATTTCTGTGTTTCATCGTCAATAAGAAGGTCAGAGGGATACAGTAAACCTGAAGTGAAGCATCGGTATCTATAACTAGTGTCACAGGAATGGTTCAAAACATAGACAGTAAGAAGAGTCAGATTTCTTGTACTTAAGTCGGCATTGTGGCTTTTATATTTAATTCCGATGCAATTTCTGTGTTTCATCGTCAATAAGAAGGTCAGAGGGAAACAGTAAACCTGAAGTGAAGCATCGGAATCTATAACTAGTGTCACAGGAATGGTTCAAATCATAGACAATAAGAAGAATCAGTTATCTTGTACTTAAGTCGGCATTGTGTTTTTTGTATCTAATTCCGAAGCAATTTCTGTGTTTCATCGTCAATAAGAAGGTCAGAGGAATACAGTAAACCTGAAGTAAAGCATCAGAATCTATAACGAGTGTCACATGAATGGTTCAAACCATAGACAGTAAGAAGAGTCAGTTTTCTTGTACTTAAGTCGGCATTGTGCCTATTGAATTTAATTCCGATGCAATTTCTGTGTTTCATCGTCAATAAGAAGGTCAGAGGGAAACAGTAAACCTGAAGTGAAGCATTAGAATCTATAACTAGTGTCACAGGAATGGTTCAAAGCATAGGCAGTAAGAAGAGTCAGTTTTCTTGTACTTGAGTCGGCATATTGCCTTTTGTATTTAATTCCGATGCAATTTCTGGGTGTCATCGTCAACAAGAAGGTCAGAGGGATACATTAAACCTGAAGTGAAGCATCGGAATCTATAACTAGTGTCACAGGAATGGTTCAAAGCATAGACAGTAAGAAGTGTCAGTTTTCTTGTACTTAAGTCGGCATTGTGCCTTTTGTATTTAATTCCGATGCAATTTCTGTGTTTCATCGTCAATAATAATTTCAGTGGGATACAGTAAACCTGAAGTGGAGCATTGGAATCTGTAACTAGTGTCACAGGAGTGGTTCAAAACATTGACAGTAAGAAGAGTCAGTTTTCTTGTACTTAAGTCGGCATTGTGCCTTTTGTATTTAATTCCGATGCAATATCTGTGTTTCATCGTCAATAGAAAGGTCGGAGGGATACAGTAAACCTGAAGTGAAGCATCGGAATCTATACCTAGTGTCACAGGAATGGTTCAAAACATAGACAGTAAGAAGAGTCAGTTTTCTTGTACTTAAGTCGGCATTGTGTCTTTTGTATTTAATTCCGATGCAATTTCTGTGTTTCAATGTCAATAAGAAGGACAGAGGGATACAGTTCAGCTGAAGTGAGGCATCAGAATCTATAACTAGTGTCACAGGAGTGGTTTAAAACATTGACAGTAAGGAGAGTCAGTTTTCTTGTACTTAAGTCGGCATTGTGCTTTTTGTATTTAATTCCGATGCAATTTCTGTGTTTCATCGTCAATAAGAAGGTCAGAGGGATACAGTAAACCTGAAGTGAAGCATCGGTATCTATAACTAGTGTCACAGGAATGGTTCAAAACATAGACAGTAAGAAGAGTCAGATTTCTTGTACTTAAGTCGGCATTGTGGCTTTTATATTTAATTCCGATGCAATTTCTGTGTTTCATCGTCAATAAGAAGGTCAGAGGGAAACAGTAAACCTGAAGTGAAGCATCGGAATCTATAACTAGTGTCACAGGAATGGTTCAAATCATAGACAATAAGAAGAATCAGTTATCTTGTACTTAAGTCGGCATTGTGTTTTTTGTATCTAATTCCGAAGCAATTTCTGTGTTTCATCGTCAATAAGAAGGTCAGAGGAATACAGTAAACCTGAAGTAAAGCATCAGAATCTATAACGAGTGTCACATGAATGGTTCAAACCATAGACAGTAAGAAGAGTCAGTTTTCTTGTACTTAAGTCGGCATTGTGCCTATTGAATTTAATTCCGATGCAATTTCTGTGTTTCATCGTCAATAAGAAGGTCAGAGGGAAACAGTAAACCTGAAGTGAAGCATTAGAATCTATAACTAGTGTCACAGGAATGGTTCAAAGCATAGGCAGTAAGAAGAGTCAGTTTTCTTGTACTTGAGTCGGCATATTGCCTTTTGTATTTAATTCCGATGCAATTTCTGGGTGTCATCGTCAACAAGAAGGTCAGAGGGATACATTATACCTGAAGTGAAGCATCGGAATCTATAACTAGTGTCACAGGAATGGTTCAAACCACAGACAGTAAGAAGAATCAGTTATCTTGTACTTAAGTCGGCATTGTGCCTTTTGTACTTAATTCCGAAGCAATTTCTGTTTTTCATCGTCAATAAGAAGGTCAGAGGGATACAGTAAACCTGAAGTAAAGCATCGGAATCTATAACGAGTTTCACATCAATGGTTCAAAATATAGACAGTAAGAAGAGTCAGTTTTCTTGTACTTATGTCGGCATTGTACCTTTTGTATTAATTCCGATGCAATTTCTGTGTTCCATCGTCAATAAGAAGGTCAGAGGGATACAGTAAACCGGAAGTGAAGCATCGGACTCTATAACTAGTGTCACAGGAATGGTTCAAAACATAGACAGTAAGAAGTGTCAGTTTTCTTGTACTTAAGTCGGCATTGTGCCTTTTGTATTTAATTCCGATGCAATTTCTGTGTTTCATCGTCAATAAGAATTTCAGTGGGATACAGTAAACCTGAAGTGGAGCATTGGAATCTGTAACTAGTGTCACAGGACTGGTTCAAAACATAGACAGTAAGAAGAGTCAGTTTTCTTGTACTTAAGTCGGCATTGTGCCTTTTGTATTTAATTCCGATGCAATATCTGTGTTTCATCGTCAATAGGAAGGTCGGAGGGATACAGTAAACCTGAAGTGAAGCATCGGAATCTATACCTAGTGTCACAGGAATGGTTCAAAACATAGACAGTAAGAAGAGTCAGTTTTCTTGTACTTAAGTCGGCATTGTGTCTTTTGTATTTAATTCCGATGCAATTTCTGTGTTTCAATGTCAATAAGAAGGACAGAGGGATACAGTTCAGCTGAAGTGAGGCATCAGAATCTATAACTAGTGTCACAGGAGTGGTTTAAAACATTGACAGTAAGAAGAGTCAGTTTTCTTGTACTTAAGTCGGCATTGTGCCTTTTGTATTTAATTCCGATGCAATTTCTGTGTTTCATCGTCAATAACAAGGTCAGAGGGATACAGTAAACCTGAAGTGAAGCATCGGTATCTATAACTAGTGTCACAGGAATGGTTCAAAACATAGACAGTATGAAGAGTCAGATTTCTTGTACTTAAGTCGGCATTGTGCCTTTTATATTTAATTCCGATGCAATTTCTGTGTTTCATCGTCAATAAGAAAGTCAGAGGGAAACAGTAAACCTGAAGTGAAGCATCGGAATCTATAACTAGTGTCACAGGAATGGTTCAAATCATAGACAATAAGAAGAATCAGTTATCTTGTACTTAAGTCGGCATTGTGTTTTTTGTATTTAATTCCGAAGCAATTTCTGTGTTTCATCGTCAATAAGAAGGTCAGAGGAATACAGTAAACCTGAAGTAACGCATCAGAATCTATAACGAGTGTCACATGAATGGTTCAAACCATAGACAGTAAGAAGAGTCAGTTTTCTTGTACTTAAGTCGGCATTGTGCCTTTTGTATTTAATTCCGATGCAATTTCTGTGTTTCATCGTCAATAAGAAGGTAAGAGGGATAAAGTAAACCTGACGTGAAGCATCGGTATCTATAACTAGTGTCACAGGAATGGTTCAAAACATAGACAGTAAGAAGAGTCAGATTTCCTGTACTTAAGTCGGCATTGTGCCTTTTATATTTAATTCCGATGCAATTTCTGTGTTTCATCGTCAATAAGAAGGTCAGAGGGATACAGTAAACCAGAAGTGAAGCATCGGAATCTATAACTAGTGTCACAGGAATGGTTCAAATCATAGACAATAAGAAGAATCAGTTATCTTGTACTTAAGTCGGCATTGTGTTTTTTGTATTTAATTCCGAAGCAATTTCTGTGTTTCATCGTCAATAAGAAGGTCAGAGGAATACAGTAAACCTGAAGTAACGCATCAGAATCTATAACGAGTGTCACATGAATGGTTCAAACCATAGACAGTAAGAAGAGTCAGTTTTCTTGTACTTAAGTCGGCATTGTGTCTTTTGTATTTAATTCCGAAGCAATTTCTGTGTTTCATCGTCAATAAGAAGGTCAGAGGGATACAGTAAACCTGAAGTAAAGCATCGGAATCTATAACGAGTGTCACATGAATGGTTCAAAATATAGACAGTAAGAAGAGTCAGTTTTCTTGTACTCATGTCGGCATTGTACCTTTTGTATTAATTCCGATGCAATTTCTGTGTTCCATCGTCAATAAGAAGGTCAGAGGGATACAGTAAACCAGAAGTGAAGCATCGGAATCTATAACTAGTGTCACAGGAATGGTTCAAAGCATAGGCAGTAAGAAGAGTCAGTTTTCTTGTACTTAAGTCGGCATTGTGTCTTTTGTATTTAATTCCGATGCAATTTCTGGGTGTCATCGTCAATAAGAAGGTCAGAGGGATACAGTAAACCTGAAGTGAAGCATCGGTATCTATAACTAGTGTCACAGGAATGGTTCAAAACATAGACAGTAAGAAGAGTCAGATTTCTTGTACTTAAGTCGGCATTGTGCCTTTTATATTTAATTCCGATGCAATTTCTGTGTTTCATCGTCAATAAGAAGGTCAGAGGGAAACAGTAAACCTGAAGTGAAGCATTAGAATCTATAACTAGTGTCACGGGAATGGTTCAAAGCATAGGCAGTAAGAAGAGTCAGTTTTCTTGTACTTGAGACGGCATTGTGCCTTTTGTATTCATTTCCGATGCAATATCTGTGTTTCATCGTCAATAGGAAGGTCGGAGGGATACAGTAAACCGGAAGTGAAGCACCGGAATCTATACCTAGTGTCACAGGAATGGTTCAAAACATAGACAGTAAGAAGAGTCAGTTTTCTTGTACTTAAGTCGGCATTGTGTCTTTTGTATTCAATTCCGATGCAATTTCTGTGTTCATTGTCAATAAGAAGGACAGAGGGATACAGTTCAACTGAAGTGAGGCATCAGAATCTATAACTAGTGTCACAGGAGTGGTTCAAAACATTGACAGTAAGAAGAGTCAGTTTTCTTGTACTTAAGTCGGCATTGTGCCTTTTGTATTTAAATCCGATGCAATTTCTGTGTTTCATCGTCAATAAGAAGGTCAGAGGGATACAGTAAACCTGAAGTGAAGCATCGGTATCTATAACTAGTGTCACAGGAATGGTTCAAAACATAGACAGTAAGAAGAGTCAGATTTCTTGTACTTAAGTCGGCATTGTGGCTTTTATATTTAATTCCGATGCAATTTCTGTGTTTCATCGTCAATAAGAAGGTCAGAGGGAAACAGTAAACCTGAAGTGAAGCATCGGAATCTATAACTAGTGTCACAGGAATGGTTCAAATCATAGACAATAAGAAGAATCAGTTATCTTGTACTTAAGTCGGCATTGTGTTTTTTGTATCTAATTCCGAAGCAATTTCTGTGTTTCATCGTCAATAAGAAGGTCAGAGGAATACAGTAAACCTGAAGTAAAGCATCAGAATCTATAACGAGTGTCACATGAATGGTTCAAACCATAGACAGTAAGAAGAGTCAGTTTTCTTGTACTTAAGTCGGCATTGTGCCTATTGAATTTAATTCCGATGCAATTTCTGTGTTTCATCGTCAATAAGAAGGTCAGAGGGAAACAGTAAACCTGAAGTGAAGCATTAGAATCTATAACTAGTGTCACAGGATTGGTTCAAAGCATAGGCAGTAAGAAGAGTCAGTTTTCTTGTACTTGAGTCGGCATATTGCCTTTTGTATTTAATTCCGATGCAATTTCTGGGTGTCATCGTCAACAAGAAGGTCAGAGCGATACATTAAACCTGAAGTGAAGCATCGGAATCTATAACTAGTGTCACAGGAATTGTTCAAACCACAGGCAGTAAGAAGAATCAGTTATCTTGTACTTAAGTCGGCATTGTGCCTTTTGTACTTAATTCCGAAGCAATTTCTGTTTTTCATCGTCAATAAGAAGGTCAGAGGGATACAGTAAACCTGAAGTAAAGCATCGGAATCTATAACGAGTTTCACATCAATGGTTCAAAATATAGACAGTAAGAAGAGTCAGTTTTCTTGTACTTATGTCGGCATTGTACCTTTTGTATTAATTCCGATGCAATTTCTGTGTTCCATCGTCAATAAGAAGGTCAGAGGGATACAGTAAACCGGAAGTGAAGCATCGGACTCTCTAACTAGTGTCACAGGAATGGTTCAAAACATAGACAGTAAGAAGTGTCAGTTTTCTTGTACTTAAGTCGGCATTGTGCCTTTTGTATTTAATTCCGATGCAATTTCTGTGTTTCATCGTCAATAAGAATTTCAGTGGGATACAGTAAACCTGAAGTGGAGCATTGGAATCTGTAACTAGTGTCACAGGACTGGTTCAAAACATAGACAGTAAGAAGAGTCAGTTTTCTTGTACTTAAGTCGGCATTGTGCCTTTTGTATTTAATTCCGATGCAATATCTGTGTTTCATCGTCAATAGAAAGGTCGGAGGGATACAGTAAACCTGAAGTGAAGCATCGGAATCTATACCTAGTGTCACAGGAATGGTTCAAAACATAGACAGTAAGAAGAGTCAGTTTTCTTGTACTTAAGTCGGCATTGTGTCTTTTGTATTTAATTCCGATGCAATTTCTGTGTTTCAATGTCAATAAGAAGGACAGAGGGATAGAGTTCAGCTGAAGTGAGGCATCAGAATCTATAACTAGTGTCACAGGAGTGGTTTAAAACATTGACAGTAAGAAGAGTCAGTTTTCTTGTACTTAAGTCGGCATTGTGCCTTTTGTATTTAATTCCGATGCAATTTCTGTGTTTCATCGTCAATAAGAAGGTCAGAGGGATACAGTAAACCTGAAGTGAAGCATCGGTATCTATAACTAGTGTCACAGGAATGGTTCAAAACATAGACAGTAAGAAGAGTCAGATTTCTTGTACTTAAGTCGGCATTGTGGCTTTTATATTTAATTCCGATGCAATTTCTGTGTTTCATCGTCAATAAGAAGGTCAGAGGGAAACAGTAAACCTGAAGTGAAGCATCGGAATCTATAACTAGTGTCACAGGAATGGTTCAAATCATAGACAATAAGAAGAATCAGTTATCTTGTACTTAAGTCGGCATTGTGTTTTTTGTATCTAATTCCGAAGCAATTTCTGTGTTTCATCGTCAATAAGAAGGTCAGAGGAATACAGTAAACCTGAAGTAAAGCATCAGAATCTATAACAAGTGTCACATGAATGGTTCAAACCATAGACAGTAAGAAGAGTCAGTTTTCTTGTACTTAAGTCGGCATTGTGCCTATTGAATTTAATTCCGATGCAATTTCTGTGTTTCATCGTCAATAAGAAGGTCAGAGGGAAACAGTAAACCTGAAGTGAAGCATTAGAATCTATAACTAGTGTCACAGGAATGGTTCAAAGCATAGGCAGTAAGAAGAGTCAGTTTTCTTGTACTTGAGTCGGCATTGTACCTTTTGTATTAATTCCGATGCAATTTCTGTGTTCCATCGTCAATAAGAAGGTCAGAGGGATACAGTAAACCGGAAGTGAAGCATCGGACTCTATAACTAGTGTCACAGGAATGGTTCAAAACATAGACAGTAAGAAGTGTCAGTTTTCTTGTACTTAAGTCGGCATTGTGCCTTTTGTATTTAATTCCGATGCAATTTCTGTGTTTCATCGTCAATAAGAATTTCAGTGGGATACAGTAAACCTGAAGTGGAGCATTGGAATCTGTAACTAGTGTCACAGGACTGGTTCAAAACATAGACAGTAAGAAGAGTCAGTTTTCTTGTACTTAAGTCGGCATTGTGCCTTTTGTATTTAATTCCGATGCAATATCTGTGTTTCATCGTCAATAGGAAGGTCGGAGGGATACAGTAAACCTGAAGTGAAGCATCGGAATCTATACCTAGTGTCACAGGAATGGTTCAAAACATAAACAGTAAGAAGAGTCAGTTTTCTTGTACTTAAGTCGGCATTGTGTCTTTTGTATTTAATTCCGATGCAATTTCTGTGTTTCAATGTCAATAAGAAGGACAGAGGGATACAGTTCAGCTGAAGTGAGGCATCAGAATCTATAACTAGTGTCACAGGAGTGGTTTAAAACATTGACAGTAAGAAGAGTCAGTTTTCTTGTACTTAAGTCGGCATTGTGCCTTTTGTATTTAATTCCGATGCAATTTCTGTGTTTCATCGTCAATAAGAAGGTCAGAGGGATACAGTAAACCTGAAGTGAAGCATCGGTATCTATAACTAGTGTCACAGGAATGGTTCAAAACATAGACAGTATGAAGAGTCAGATTTCTTGTACTTAAGTCGGCATTGTGCCTTTTATAATTAATTCCGATGCAATTTCAGTGTTTCATCGTCAATAAGAAAGTCAGAGGGAAACAGTAAACCTGAAGTGAAGCATCGGAATCTATAACTAGTGTCACAGGAATGGTTCAAATCATAGACAATAAGAAGAATCAGTTATCTTGTACTTAAGTCGGCATTGTGTTTTTTGTATTTAATTCCGAAGCAATTTCTGTGTTTCATCGTCAATAAGAAGGTCAGAGGAATACAGTAAACCTGAAGTAACGCATCAGAATCTATAACGAGTGTCACATGAATGGTTCAAACCATAGACAGTAAGAAGAGTCAGTTTTCTTGTACTTAAGTCGGCATTGTGCCTTTTGTATTTAATTCCGATGCAATTTCTGTGTTTCATCGTCAATAAGAAGGTAAGAGGGATAAAGTAAACCTGACGTGAAGCATCGGTATCTATAACTAGTGTCACAGGAATGGTTCAAAACATAGACAGTAAGAAGAGACAGATTTCCTGTACTTAAGTCGGCATTGTGCCTTTTATATTTAATTCCGATGCAATTTCTGTGTTTCATCGTCAATAAGAAGGTCAGAGGGAAGCAGTAAACCTGAAGTGAAGCATCGGAATCTATAACTAGTGTTACAGGAATGGTTCAAATCATAGACAATAAGAAGAATCAGTTATCTTGTACTTAAGTCGGCATTGTGCCTTTTGTATTTAATTCCGAAGCAATTTCTGTGTTTCATCGTCAATAAGAAGGTCAGAGGAATACAGTAAACATGAAGAAAGCATCAGAATCTATAACGAGTGTCAAATGAATGGTTCAAAACATAGACAGTAAGAAGAGTCAGTTTTCTTGTACTTAAGTCGGCATTGTGCCTATTGAATTTAATTCCGGAGCAATGTCTGTGCTTCATCGTCAATAGGAAGGTCAGAGGGAAACAGAAAACCTGAAGTGAAGCATTAGAATCTATAACGAGTGTCAAATGAATGGTTCAAAACATAGACAGTAAGAAGAGTCAGTTTTCTTGTACTTAAGTCGGCTTTGTGCCTATTGAATTTAATTCCGGTGCAATTTCTGTGTTTCATCGTCAATAAGAAGGTCAGAGGGAAACAGAAAACCTGAAGTGAAGCATCGGAATCTATAACTAGTGTCACAGGAATGGTTCAAATCATAGACAATAAGAAGAATCAGTTATCTTGTACTTAAGTCGGCATTGTGCCTTTTATATTTAATTCCGATGCAATTTCTGTGTTTCATCGTCAATAAGAAGGTCAGAGGGATACTGTAAACCTGAAGTGAAGCATCGGAATCTATAACTAGTGTCACAGGAATGGTTGAAACCACAGACAGTAAGAACAGTCAGTTATCTTGTACTTAAGTCGGCATTGTGCCTTTTGTACTTAATTCCGAAGCAATTTCTGTTTTTCATCGTCAATAAGAAGGTCAGAGGGATACAGTAAACCTGAAGTAAAGCATCGGAATCTATAACGAGTGTCACATGAATGGTTCAAAATATAGACAGTAAGAAGAGTCAGTTTTCTTGTACTTATGTCGGCATTGTACCTTTTGTATTAATTCCGATGCAATTTCTGTGTTCCATCGTCAATAAGAAGGTCAGAGGGATACAGTAAACCAGAAGTGAAGCATCGGAATCTATAACGAGTGTCACAGGAATGGTTCAAAGCATAGGCAGTAAGAAGAGTCAGTTCTCTTGTACTTAAGTCGGCATTGTGTCTTTTGTATTTAATTCCGATGCAATTTCTGGGTGTCATCGTCAATAAGAAGGTCAGAGGGATACAGTAAACCTGAAGTGAAGCATCGGTATCTATAACTAGTGTCACAGGAATGGTTCAAAACATAGACAGTAAGAAGAGTCAGATTTCTTGTACTTAAGTCGGCATTGTGCCTTTTATATTTAATTCCGATGCAATTTCTGTGTTTCATCGTCAATAAGAAGGTCAGAGGGAAACAGTAAACCTGAAGTGAAGCATTAGAATCTATAACTAGTGTCACGGGAATGGTTCAAAGCATAGGCAGTAAGAAGAGTCAGTTTTCTTGTACTTGAGACGGCATTGTGCCTTTTGTATTCAATTCCGATGCAATATCTGTGTTTCATCGTCAATAGGAAGGTCGGAGGGATACAGTAAACCGGAAGTGAAGCACCGGAATCTATACCTAGTGTCACAGGAATGGTTCAAAACATAGACAGTAAGAAGAGTCAGTTTTCTTGTACTTAAGTCGGCATTGTGTCTTTTGTATTCAATTCCGATGCAATTTCTGTGTTTCATTGTCAATAAGAAGGACAGAGGGATACAGTTCAACTGAAGTGAGGCATCAGAATCTATAACTAGTGTCACAGGAGTGGTTCAAAACATTGACAGTAAGAAGAGTCAGTTTTCTTGTACTTAAGTCGGCATTGTGCCTTTTGTATTTAATTCCGATGCAATTTCTGTGTTTCATCGTCAATAAGAAGGTCAGAGGGAAACAGTAAACCTGAAGTGAAGCATCGGAATCTATAACTAGTGTCACAGGAATGGTTCAAATCATAGACAATAAGAAGAATCAGTTATCTTGTACTTAAGTCGGCATTGTGTTTTTTGTATCTAATTCCGAAGCAATTTCTGTGTTTCATCGTCAATAAGAAGGTCAGAGGAATACAGTAAACCTGAAGTAAAGCATCAGAATCTATAACGAGTGTCACATGAATGGTTCAAACCATAGACAGTAAGAAGAGTCAGTTTTCTTGTACTTAAGTCGGCATTGTGCCTATTGAATTTAATTCCGATGCAATTTCTGTGTTTCATCGTCAATAAGAAGGTCAGAGGGAAACAGTAAACCTGAAGTGAAGCATTAGAATCTATAACTAGTGTCACAGGAATGGTTCAAAGCATAGGCAGTAAGAAGAGTCAGTTTTCTTGTACTTGAGTCGGCATATTGCCTTTTGTATTTAATTCCGATGCAATTTCTGGGTGTCATCGTCAACAAGAAGGTCAGAGGGATACATTAAACCTGAAGTGAAGCATCGGAATCTATAACTAGTGTCACAGGAATGGTTCAAACCACAGACAGTAAGAAGAATCAGTTATCTTGTACTTAAGTCGGCATTGTGCCTTTTGTACTTAATTCCGAAGCAATTTCTGTTTTTCATCGTCAATAAGTAGGTCAGAGGGATACAGTAAACCTGAAGTAAAGCATCGGAATCTATAACGAGTTTCACATCAATGGTTCAAAATATAGACAGTAAGAAGAGTCAGTTTTCTTGTACTTATGTCGGCATTGTACCTTTTGTATTAATTCCGATGCAATTTCTGTGTTCCATCGTCAATAAGAAGGTCAGAGGGATACAGTAAACCGGAAGTGAAGCATCGGACTCTATAACTAGTGTCACAGGAATGGTTCAAAACATAGACAGTAAGAAGTGTCAGTTTTCTTGTACTTAAGTCGGCATTGTGCCTTTTGTATTTAATTCCGATGCAATTTCTGTGTTTCATCGTCAATAAGAAGGTCAGTGGGATACAGTAAACCTGAAGTGGAGCATTGGAATCTGTAACTAGTGTCACAGGACTGGTTCAAAACATAGACAGTAAGAAGAGTCAGTTTTCTTGTACTTAAGTCGGCATTGTGCCTTTTGTATTTAATTCCGATGCAATATCTGTGTTTCATCGTCAATAGGAAGGTCGGAGGGATACAGTAAACCTGAAGTGAAGCATCGGAATCTATACCTAGTGTCACAGGAATGGTTCAAAACATAGACAGTAAGAAGAGTCAGTTTTCTTGTACTTAAGTCGGCATTGTGTCTTTTGTATTTAATTCCGATGCAATTTCTGTGTTTCAATGTCAATAAGAAGGACAGAGGGATACAGTTAACCCGAAGTGAGGCATCAGAATCTATAACTAGTGTCACAGGAGTGGTTCAAAACATTGACAGTAAGAGAGTCAGTTTTCTTGTACTTAAGTCGGCATTGTGCCTTTTGTATTTAATTCCGATCCAATATCTGTGTTTCATCGTCAATAAGAAGGTCAGACTGATACAGTAAACCTGAAGTGAAGCATCGGTATCTATAACTAGTGTCACAGGAATGGTTCAAAACATAGACAGTAAGAAGAGTCAGATTTATTGTACTTAAGTCGGCATTGTGCCTTTTATATTTAATTCCGATGCAATTTCTGTGTTTCATCGTCATAAGAAGGTCAGAGGGAAACAGTAAACCTGAAGTGAAGAATCGGAATCTATAACTAGTGTCACAGGAATGGTTCAAATCATAGACAATAAGAAGAATCAGTTATCTTGTACTTAAGTCGGCATTGTGTCTTTTGTATTTAATTCCGAAGCAATTTCTGTGTTTCATCGTCAATAAGAAGATCAGAGGAATACAGTAAACCTGAAGTAAAGCATCAGAATCTATAACGAGTGTCACATGAATGGTTCAAAACATAGACAGTAAGAAGAATCAGTTTTCTTGTACTTAAGTCGGCATGGTGCCTATTGAATTTAATTCCGATGCAATTTCTGTGTTTCATCGTCAATAAGAAGGTCAGAGGGAAACAGTAAACCTGAAGTGAAGCATCGGAATCTATAACTAGTGTCACGGGAATGGTTCAAAGCATAGGCAGTAAGAAGAGTCAGTTTTCTTGTACTTGAGTCGGCATTGTGCCTTTTGTATTTACTTCCGATGCAATTTCTGTGTTTCATCGTCAATAAGAACATCAGAGGGATACAGTAAACCTGATGTGAAGCATTGGATCTATAACTAGTGTCACAGGAATGGTTCAAAACATTGACAGTAAGAAGAGTCAGTTTTCTTGTACTTAAGTCTGCATTGTGGCTATTAATTTTAATTCCGATGCAATTTCTGTGTTTCATAGTCAATAAGAAGGTCAGAGGGATACAGTAGACCTGAAGTGAAGCATCGGAATCTATAACTAGTGTCATATGAATGGTTCAAAACATAGACAGTCAGAAGAGTCAGTTTTCTTGTACTTAAGTCGGCATTGTGCCTTTTGTACTTAATTCCGAAGCAATTTCTGTGTTTCATCGTCAATAAGAAGGTCAGAGAGATACAGTAAACCTGAAGTAAAGCATCGGAATCTATCACGAGTGTCACATGAATGGTCAAAGTATAGACAGTAAGAAAAGTCAGTTTTCTTGTACTTAAGTCGGCATTGTACTTTTGTAGTAATTCCGATGCAATTTCTGTTGTTTCATCGTCAATAAGAAGGTCAGAGGGATACAGTAAACCAGAAGTGAAGCATCTGAATCTATAACTAGTGTCACAGGAATGGTTCAAAACATAGACAGTAAGAAGAGTCAGTTTTCTTGTACTTAAGTCGGCATTGTGCATTTGTATTTAATTCCGATGCAATTTCTGTGTTTCATCGTCAATACGAAGGACAGAGGGATACAGTAAACCTGAAGTGATGCATCGGAATCTATAACTAGTGTCACAGGAATGGTTCAATTCATAGACAGTAAGGGGAGTCAGTTTTGTTGTACATAAGTCGGCATTGTGCCTTTTGTATTTAATTCCGATGCAATATCTGTGTTTCATCGTCAATAAGAAGGTCAGAGGGATCCAGTAAACCTGAAGTAAAGCATCGAAATCTATAACTAGTGTAACAGGAATGGTTCAAACCACAGACAGTAAGAAGAGTCAGTTATCTTGTACTTAAGACGGCATTGTGCCTTTTGTACTTAATTCCGAAGCAATTTCTGTGTTTCATCGTCAATAAGATGGTCAGAGGGATACAGTAAACCTGAAGTAAAGCATCGGAATCTATAACGAGTGTCACATGAATGGTTCAAAATATAGACAGTAAGAAGAGTCAGTTTGCTTGTACTTAAGTCGGCATTGTACCTTTTGTATTAATTCCGATGCAATTTCTGTGTTTCATCGTCAATAAGAATGTCAGAGGGAAACAGTAAACCTGAAGTGAAGCATCGGAATCTATAACTAGTGTCACAGGAATGGTTCAAAACATAGATCGTAAGAAGAATCAGTTTTCTTGTACTTAAGTCGGCATTGTACGTTTTGTATGTAATTCCGATGCAATATCTGTGTTTCATCGTCAATAAGAAGGTCAGAGGGATACAGCAAACCTGAAGTGAAGCATCGGAATCTATAACTAGTGTCACAGGAATGGTTCAAACATAGACAGTAAGAAGAGTCAGTTTTCTTGTACTTAAGTCGGCATTGTGCCTTTTATATTTAATTCCGATGCAATTTATGTGTTTCATCGTCAATAAGAAGGTCAGAGGGAAACAGTAAACCTGAAGCGAAGCATCGGAATCTATAACTAGTGTCACAGGAATGGTTCAAATCATAGACAATAAGAAGAATCAGTTATCTTGTACTTAAGTCGGCATTGTGTCTTTTGTATTTAATTCCGAAGCAATTTCTGTGTTTCATCGTCAATAAGAAGGTCAGAGGAATACAGTAAACATGAAGAAAGCATCAGAATCTATAACGAGTGTCAAATGAATGGTTCAAAACATAGACAGTAAGAAAAGTCAGTTTTCTTGTTCTTAAGTCGGCATTGTGCCTATTGAATTTAATTCCGGTGCAATTTCTGTGTTTCATCGTCAATAAGAAGGTCAGAGGGAAACAGTAAACCTGAAGTGAAGCATTAGAATCTATAACTAGTGTCACAGGAATGGTTCAAAGCATAGGCAGTAAGAAGAGTCAGTTTTCTTGTACTTGAGCCGGCATTGTGCCTTTTGTATTTAATTCCGATGCAATTTCTGGGTGTCATCGTCAACAAGAAGGTCAGAGGGATACAGTAAACCTGAAGTGAAGCATCGGAATCTGTAACTAGTGTCACAGGAATGGTTGAAACCACAGACAGTAAGAAGAGTCAGTTATCTTGTACTTAAGTTGGCATTGTGCATTTTTATACTTAATTCCGAAGCAATTTCTGTTTTTCATCGTCAATAAGAAGGTCAGAGGGATACAGTAAACCTGAAGTAAAGCATCGGAATCTATAACGAGTGTCACATGAATGGTTCAAAATATAGAAAGTAAGAAGAGTCAGTTTTCTTGTACTTATGTCGGCATTGTACCTTTTGTATTAATTCCGATGCAATTTCTGTGTCCATCGTCAATAAGAAGGTCAGAGGGATACAGTAAACCAGAAGTGAAGCATCGGAATCTATAACTAGTGTCACAGGAATGGTTCAAAACATAGACAGTAAGAAGAGTCAGTTTTCTTGTACTTAAGTCGGCATTGTGCCTTTTGTATTTAATTCCGATGCAATTTCTGTGTTTCATCGTCAATAAGAAGGTCAGTGGGATACAGTAAACATGAAGTGGAGTATTGGAATCTGTAACTAGTGTCACAGGACTGGTTCAAAACATAGACAGTAAGAAGAGTCAGTTTTCTTGTACTTAAGTCGGCATAGAGCCTTTTGTATTTAATTCCGATGCAATATCTGTGTTTCATCGTCAATAGGAATGTCGGAGGGATACAGTAAACCTGAAGTGAAGCATCGGAATCTATACCTAGTGTCACAGGAATGGTTCAAAACATAGACAGTAAGAAGAGTCAGTTTCCTTGTACTTAAGTCGGCATTGTGTCTTTTGTATTTAATTCCGATGCAATTTCTGTGTTTCAATGTCAATAAGAAGGACAGAGGGATACAGTTAACCTGAAGTGAGGCATCAGAATCTATAACTAGTGTCACAGGAGTGGTTCAAAACATTGACAGTAAGAAGAGTCAGTTTTCTTGTACTTAAGTCGGCATTGTGCCTTTTGTATTTAATTCCGATCCAATATCTGTGTTTCATCGTCAATAAGAAGGTCAGACTGATACAGTAAACCTGAAGTGAAGCATCGGTATCTATAACTAGTGTCACAGGAATGGTTCAAAACATAGACAGTAAGAAGAGTCAGTTTTCTTGTACTTGAGTCGGCATTGTGCCTTTTGTATTTAATTCCGATGCAATTTCTGTGTTTGATCGTCAATATGAACATCAGAGGGATACAGTAAACCTGAAGTGAAGCATTGGATCTATAACTAGTGTCACAGGAATGGTTCAAAACATTGACAGTAAGAAGAGTCAGTTTTCTTGTACTTAAGTCGGCATTGTGCCTATTGAATTTAATTCCGATGCAATTTCTGTGTTTCATCGTCAATAAGAAGGTCAGAGGGAAACAGTAAATCTGAAGTGAAGCATTAGAATCTATAACTAGTGTCACAGGAATGGTTCAAAGCATAGGCAGTAAGAAGAGTCAGTTTTCTTGTACTTGAGTCGGCATTGTGCCTTTTGTATTTAATTCCGATGCAATTTCTGGGTGTCATCGTCTATAAGAAGGTCAGAGGGATACAGTAAACCTGAAGTGAAGCATCGGTATCTATAACTAGTGTCACAGGAATGGTTCAAAACATAGACAGTAAGAAGAGTCAGAATTCTTGTACTTAAGTCGGCATTGTGCCTTTTATATTTAATTCCGATGCAATTTCTGTGTTTCATCGTCAATAAGAAGGTCAGAGGGAAACAGTAAACCTGAAGTGAAGCATTAGAATCTATAACTAGTGTCACGGGAATGTTTCAAAGCATAGGCACTAAGAAGAGTCAGTTTTCTTGTACTTGAGACGGCATTGTGCCTTTTGTATTTAATTCCGATGCAATATCTGTGTTTCATCGTCAATAGGAAGGTCGGAGGGATACAGTAAACCTGAAGTGAAGCACCGGAAACTATATCTAGTGTCACAGGAATGGTTCAAAACATAGACAGTAAGAAAAGTCAGTTTTCTTGTACTTAAGTCGGCATTGTGTCTTTTGTATTTAATTCCGATGCAATTTCTGTGTTTCATTGTCAATAAGAAGGACAGAGGGATACAGTTCAACTGAAGTGAGGCATCAGAATCTATAACTAGTGTCACAGGAGTGGTTCAAAACATTGACAGTAAGAAGAGTCAGTTTTCTTGTACTTAAGTCGGCATTGTGCCTTTTGTATTTAATTCCGATGCAATTTCTGTGTTTCATCGTCAATAAGAAGGTCTGAGGGATACAGTAAACCTGAAGTGAAGCATCGGTATCTATAACTAGTGTCACAGGAATGGTTCAAAACATAGACAGTAAGAAGAGTCAGATTTCTTGTACTTAAGTCGGCATTGTGCCTTTTATATTTAATTCCGATGCAATTTCTGTGTTTCATCGTCAATAAGAAGGTCAGAGGGAAACAGTAAACCTGAAGTGAAGCATCGGAATCTATAACTAGTGTCACAGGAATGGTTCAAATCATAGACAATAAGAAGAATCAGTTATCTTGTACTTAAGTCGGCATTGTGTTTTTTGTATTTAATTCCGAAGCAATTTCTGTGTTTCATCGTCAATAAGAAGGTCAGAGGAATACAGTAAACCTGAAGTAACGCATCAGAATCTATAACGAGTGTCACATGAATGGTTCAAACCATAGACAGTAAGAAGAGTCAGTTTACTTGTACTTAAGTCGGCATTGTGCCTTTTGTATTTAATTCCGATGCAATTTCTGTGTTTCATCGTCAATAAGAAGGTAAGAGGGATACAGTAAACCTGAAGTGAAGCATCGGTATCTATAACTAGTGTCACAGGAATGGTTCAAAACATAGACAGTAAGAAGAGTCAGATTTCTTGTACTTAAGTCGGCATTGTGCCTTTTATATTTAATTCCGATGCAATTTCTGTGTTTCATCGTCAATAAGAAGGTCAGAGGGAAGCAGTAAACTTGAAGTGTGCATCGGAATCTATAACTAGTGTCACAGGAATGGTTCAAATCATAGACAATAAGAAGAATCAGTTATCTTGTACTTAAGTCGGCATTGTGTTTTTTGTATTTAATTCCGAAGCAATTTCTGTGTTTCATCGTCAATAAGAAGGTCAGAGGAATACAGTAAACCTGAAGTAACGCATCAGAATCTATAACGAGTGTCACATGAATGGTTCAAACCATAGACAGTAAGAAGAGTCAGTTTACTTGTACTTAAGTCGGCATTGTGCCTTTTGTATTTAATTCCGATGCAATTTCTGTGTTTCATCGTCAATAAGAAGGTCAGAGGGAAACAGTAAACCTGAAGTGAAGCATTAGAATCTATAACTAGTGTCACAGGAATGGTTCAAAGCATAGGCAGTAAGAAGAGTCAGTTTTCTTGTACTTGAGTCGGCATTGTGCCTTTTGTATTTAATTCCGATGCAATTTCTGGGTGTCATCGTCAACAAGAAGGTCAGAGGGATACAGTAAACCTGAAGTGAAGCATCGGAATCTGTAACTAGTGTCACAGGAATGGTTGAAACCACAGACAGTAAGAAGAGTCAGTTATCTTGTACTTAAGTCGGCATTGTGCATTTTTATACTTAATTCCGAAGCAATTTCTGTTTTTCATCGTCAATAAGAAGGTCAGAGGGATACAGTAAACCAGAAGTGAAGCATCGGAATCTATAACTAGTGTCACAGGAATGGTTCAAAACATAGACAGTAAGAAGAGTCAGTTTTCTTGTACTTAAGTCGGCATTGTGCCTTTTGTATTTAATTCCGATGCAATTTCTGTGTTTCATCGTCAATAAGAAGGTCTGTGGGATACAGTAAACATGAAGTGGAGTATTGGAATCTGTAACTAGTGTCACAGGACTGGTTCAAAACATAGACAGTAAGAAGAGTCAGTTTTCTTGTACTTAAGTCGGCATAGAGCCTTTTGTATTTAATTCCGATGCAATATCTGTGTTTCATCGTCAATAGGAATGTCGGAGGGATACAGTAAACCTGAAGTGAAGCATCGGAATCTATACCTAGTGTCACAGGAATGGTTCAAAACATAGACAGTAAGAAGAGTCAGTTTTCTTGTACTTAAGTCGGCATTGTGTCTTTTGTATTTAATTCCGATGCAATTTCTGTGTTTCAATGTCAATAAGAAGGACAGAGGGATACAGTTAACCTGAAGTGAGGCATCAGAATCTATAACTAGTGTCACAGGAGTGGTTCAAAACATTGACAGTAAGAAGAGTCAGTTTTCTTGTACTTAAGTCGGCATTGTGCCTTTTGTATTTAATTCCGATCCAATATCTGTGTTTCATCGTCAATAAGAAGGTCAGACTGATACAGTAAACCTGAAGTGAAGCACCGGAAACTATACCTAGTGTCACAGGAATGGTTCAAAAAATAGACAGTAAGAAAAGTCAGTTTTCTTGTACTTAAGTCGGCATTGTGTCTTTTGTATTTAATTCCGATGCAATTTCTGTGTTTCATTGTCAATAAGAAGGACAGAGGGATACAGTTCAACTAAAGTGAGGCATCAGAATCTGTAACTAGTGTCACAGGAGTGGTTCAAAACATTGACAGTAAGAAGAGTCAGTTTTCTTGTACTTAAGTCGGCATTGTGCCTTTTGTATTTAATTCCGATGCAATTTCTGTGTTTCATCGTCAATAAGAAGGTCTGAGGGATACAGTAAACCTGAAGTGAAGCATCGGTATCTATAACTAGTGTCACAGGAATGGTTCAAAACATAGACAGCAAGAAGAGTCAGATTTCTTGTACTTAAGTCGGCATTGTGCCTTTTATATTTAATTCCGATGCAATTTCTGTGTTTCATCGTCAATAAGAAGGTCAGAGGGAAACAGTAAACCTGAAGTGAAGCATCGGAATCTATAACTAGTGTCACAGGAATGGTTCAAATCATAGACAATAAGAAGAATCAGTTATCTTGTACTTAAGTCGGCATTGTGTTTTTTGTATTTAATTCCGAAGCAATTTCTGTGTTTCATCGTCAATAAGAAGGTCAGAGGAATACAGTAAACCTGAAGTAACGCATCAGAATCTATAACGAGTGTCACATGAATGGTTCAAACCATAGACAGTAAGAAGAGTCAGTTTTCTTGTACTTAAGTCGGCATTGTGCCTTTTGTATTTAATTCCGATGCAATTTCTGTGTTTCATCGTCAATAAGAAGGTAAGAGGGATACAGTAAACCTGAAGTGAAGCATCGGTATCTATAACTAGTGTCACAGGAATGGTTCAAAACATAGACAGTAAGAAGAGTCAGATTTCTTGTACTTAAGTCGGCATTGTGCCTTTTATATTTAATTCCGATGCAATTTCTGTGTTTCATCGTCAATAAGAAGGTCAGAGGGAAGCAGTAAACCTGAAGTTTGCATCGGAATCTATAACTAGTGTCACAGGAATGGTTCAAATCATAGACAATATGAAGAATCAGTTATCTTGTACTTAAGTCGGCATTGTGTCTTTTGTATTTAATTCCGAAGCAATTTCTGTGTTTCATCGTCAATAAGAAGGTCAGAGGAATACAGTAAACATGAAGAAAGCATCAGAATCTATAACGAGTGTCAAATGAATGGTTCAAAACATAGACAGTAAGAAGAGTCAGTTTTCTTTTACTTAAGTCGGCATTGTGCCTATTGAATTTAATTCCGGTGCAATTTCTGTGTTTCATCGTCAATAAGAAGGTCAGAGGGAAACAGAAAACCTGAAGTGAAGCATTAGAATCTATAACTAGTGTCACAGGAATGGTTCAAAGCATAGGCAGTAAGAACAGTCAGTTTTCTTGTACTTGAGTCGGCATTGTGCCTTTTGTATTTAATTCCGATGCAATTTCTGGGTGTCATCGTCAACAAGAAGGTCAGAGGGAAACAGTATACCTGAAGTGAAGCATCGGAATCTATAACTAGTGTCACAGGATTGGTTGAAACCACAGACAGTAAGAAGAGTCAGTTATCTTGTACTTAAGTTGGCATTGTGCCTTTTGTACTTAATTCCGAAGCAATTTCTGTTTTTCATCGTCAATAAGAAGGTCAGAGGGATACAGTAAACCTGAAGTAAAGCATCGGAATCTATAACGAGTGTCACATGAATGGTTCAAAATATAGACAGTAAGAAGAGTCAGTTTTCTTGTACTTATGTCGGCATTGTACCTTTTGTATTAATTCCGATGCAATTTCTGTGTTCCATCGTCAATAAGAAGGTCAGAGGGATACAGTAAACCAGAAGTGAAGCATCGGAATCTATAACTAGTGTCACAGGAATGGTTCAAAACATAGACAGTAAGAAGAGTCAGTTTTCTTGTACTTAAGTCGGCATTGTGCCTTTTGTATTTAATTCCGATGCAATTTCAGTGTTTCATCGTCAATAAGAAGGTCAGTGGGATACAGTAAACGTGAAGGGGAGTATTGGAATCTATAACTAGTGTCACAGGACTGGTTCAAAACATAGACAGCAAGAAGAGTCAGTTTTCTTGTACGTAAGTCGGCATAGAGCCTTTTGTATTTAATTCCGATACAATATCTGTGTTTCATCGTCAATAGGAAGGTCGGAGGGATACAGTAAACCTGAAGTGAAGCATCGGAATCTATACCTAGTGTCACAGGAATGGTTCGAAACATAGACAGTAAGAAGAGTCAGTTTTCTTGTACTTAAGTCGGCATTGTGTCTTTTGTATTTAATTCCGATGCAATTTCTGTGTTTCAATGTCAATTAGAAGGACAGAGGGATACAGTTAACCTGAAGTGAGGCATCAGAATCTATAACTAGTGTCACAGGAGTGGTTCAAAACATTGACAGTAAGAAGAGTCAGTTTTCTTGTACTTAAGTCGGCATTGTGCCTTTTGTATTTAATTCCGATCCAATATCTGTGTTTCATCGTCAATAAGGAGGTCAGACTGATACAGTAAACCTGAAGTGAAGCATCGGTATCCATAACTAGTGTCACAGGAATGGTTCAAAACATAGTCAGTAAGAAGAGTCAGATTTCTTGTACTTAAGTCGGCATTGTGCCTTTTATATTTAATTCCGATGCAATTTCTGGTTTCATCGTCATAAGAAGGTCAGAGGGAAACAGTAAACCTGAAGTGAAGCATCGGAATGTATAACTAGTGTCACAGGAATGGTTCAAATCATAGACAATAAGAAGAATCAGTTATCTTGTACTTAAGTCGGCATTGTGTCTTTTGTATTTAATTCCGAAGCAATTTCTGTGTTTCATCGTCAATAAGAAGGTCAGAGGGAAACAGTAAACCTGAAGTGAAGCATTAGAATCTATAACTAGTGTCACGGGAATGGTTCAAAGCATAGGCAGTAAGAAGAGTCAGTTTTCTTGTACTTGAGTCGGCATTGTGCCTTTTGTATTTAATTCCGATGCAATTTCTGTGTTTGATCGTCAATATGAACATCAGAGGGATACAGTAAACCTGAAGTGAAGCATTGGATCTATAAGTAGTGTCACAGGAATGGTTCAAAACATTGACAGTAAGAAGAGTCAGTTTTCTTGTACTTAAGTCGGCATTGTGCCTATCGAATTTAATTCCGATGCAATTTCTGTGTTTCATCGTCAATAAGAAGGTCAGACTGAAACAGTAAACCTGAAGTGAAGCATTAGAATCTATAACTAGTGTCTCAGGAATGGTTCAAAGCATAGGCAGTAAGAAGAGTCAGTTTTCTTGTACTTGAGTCGGCATTGTGCCTTTTGTACTTAATTCCGAAGCAATTTCTGTTTTTCATCGTAATAAGAAGGTCAGTGGGATACAGTAAACCTGAAGTGGAGCATTGGAATCTATAACTAGTGCCACAGGACTGGTTCAAAACATAGACAGTAAGAAGAGTCAGTTTTCTTGTACTTAAGTCGGCATAGTGCCTTTTGTATTTAATTCCGATGCAATTTCTGGGTGTCATCGTCAATAAGAAGGTCAGAGGGATACAGTAAACCTGAAGTGAAGCATCGGTACCTATAACTAGTGTCACAGGAATGGTTCAAAACATAGACAGTAAGAAGAGTCAGATTTCTTGTACTTAAGTCGGCATTGTGCCTTTTATATTTAATTCCGATGCAATTTCTGTGTTTCATCGTCAATAAGAGGGTTAGAGGGAAACAGTAAACCTGAAGTGAAGCATTAGAATCTATAACAAGTGTCACGGGAATGGTTCAAAGCATAGGCAGTAAGAAGAGTCAGTTTTCTTGTACTTGAGACGGCATTGTGCCTTTTGTATTTAATTCCGATGCAATATCTGTGTTTCATCGGCAATAGGAAGGTCGGAGGGATACAGTAAACCTGAAGTGAAGCACCGGAATCTATACCTAGTGTCACAGGAATGGTTCAAAACATAGACAGTAAGAAGAGTCAGTTTTCTTGTACTTAAGTCGGCATTGTGTCTTTTGTATTTAATTCCGATGCAATTTCTGTGTTTCATAGTCAATAAGAAGGACAGAGGGATACAGTTCAACTGAAGTGAGGCATCAGAATCTATAACTAGTGTCACAGGAGTGGTTCAAAACATTGACAGTAAGAAGAGTCAGTTTTCTTGTACTTAAGTCGGCATTGTGCCTTTTGTATTTAATTCCGATGCAATTTCTGTGTTTCATCGTCAATAAGAAGGTCAGAGGGATACAGTAAACCTGAAGTGAAGCATCGGTATCTATAACTAGTGTCACAGGAATGGTTCAAACCACAGACAGTAAGAAGAATCAGTTATCTTGTACTTAAGTCGGCATTGTGCCTTTTGTACTTAATTCCGAAGCAATTTCTGTTTTTCATCGTAATAAGAAGGTCAGTGGGATACAGTAAACCTGAAGTGGAGCATTGGAATCTATAACTAGTGTCACAGGACTGGTTCAAAACATAGACAGTAAAAAGAGTCAGTTTTCTTGTACTTAAGTCGGCATAGTGCCTTTTGTATTTAATTCCGATGCAATATCTGTGTTTCATCGTCAATAGGAAGGTCGGAGGGATACAGTAAACCTGAAGTGAAGCATCGGAATCTATACCTAGTGTCACAGGAATGGTTCAATACATAGACAGTAAGAAGAGTAAGTTTTCTTGTACTTATGTCGGCATTGTACCTTTTGTATTAATTCCGATGCAATTTCTGTGTTCCATCGTCAATAAGACGGTCAGAGGGATACAGTAAACCGGAAGTGAAGCATCGGAATCTATAACTAGTGTCACAGGAATGGTTCAAAACATAGACAGTAAGAAGTGTCAGTTTTCTTGTACTTAAGTCGGCATTGTGTCTTTTGTATTTAATTCCGATGCAATTTCTGTGTTTCATCGTAATAAGAAGGTCAGTGGGATACAGTAAACCTGAAGTGGAGCATTGGAATCTATAACTAGTGTCACAGGACTGGTTCAAAACATAGACAGTAAGAAGAGTCAGTTTTCTTGTACTTAAGTCGGCATAGTGCCTTTTGTATTTAATTCCGATGCAATATCTGTGTTTCATCGTCAATAGGAAGGTCGGAGGGATACAGTAAACCTGAAGTGAGGCATCAGAATCTATAACTAGTGTCACAGGAGTGGTTCTAAACATTGACAGTAAGAGAGTCAGTTTTCTTGTACTTAAGTCGGCATAGTGCCTTTTGTATTTAATTCCGATGCAATATCTGTGTTTCATCGTCAATAGGAAGGTCGGAGGGATACAGTAAACCTGAAGTGAAGCATCGGAATCTATACCTAGTGTCACAGGAATGGTTCAAAACATAGACAGTAAGAAGAGTCAGTTTTCTTGTACTTAAGTCGGCATTGTGTCTTTTGTATTTAATTCCGATGCAATTTCTGTGTTTCAATGTCAATAAGAAGGACAGAGGGATACAGTTAACCTGAAGTGAGGCATCAGAATCTATAACTAGTGTCACAGGAGTGGTTCTAAACATTGACAGTAAGAGAGTCAGTTTTCTTGTACTTAAGTCGGCATTGTGCCTTTTGTATTTAATTCCGATCCAATATCTATGTTTCATCGTCAATAAGAAGGTCAGACTGATACAGTAAACCTGAAGTGAAGCATCGGTATCTATAACTAGTGTCACAGGAATGGTTCAAAACATAGACAGTAAGAAGAGTCAGATTTATTGTACTTAAGTCGGCATTGTGCCTTTTATATTTAATTCCGATGCAATTTCTGTGTTTCATCGTCATAAGAAGGTCAGAGGGAAACAGTAAACCTGAAGTGAAGCATCGGAATCTATAACTAGTGTCACAGGAATGATTCAAATCATAGACAATAAGAAGAATCAGTTATCTTGTACTTAAGTCGGCATTGTGTCTTTTGTATTTAATTCCGAAGCAATTTCTGTGTTTCATCGTCAATAAGAAGGTCAGAGGAATACAGTAAACCTGAAGTAAAGCATCAGAATCTATAACGAGTGTCACATGAGTGGTTCAAAACATAGACAGTAAGAAGAGTCAGTTTTCTTGTACTTAAGTCGGCATTCTGCCTATTGAATTTAATTCCGATGCAATTTCTGTGTTTCATCGTCAATAAGAAGGTCAGAGGGAAACAGTAAATCTGAAGTGAAGCATCGGAATCTATAACTAGTGTCACGGGAATGGTTCAAAGCATAGGCAGTAAGAAGAGTCAGTTTTCTTGTACTTGAGTCGGCATTGTGCCTTTTGTATTTACTTCCGATGCAATTTCTGTGTTTCATCGTCAATAAGAACATCAGAGGGATACAGTAAACCTGAAGTGAAGAATTGGATCTATAACTAGTGTCACAGGAATGGTTCAAAACATTGTCAGTAAGAAGAGTCAGTTTTCTTGTACTTAATCGGCATTGTGCCTATTAATTTTAATTCCGATGCAATTTCTGTGTTTCATCGTCAATAAGAAGGTCAGAGGGATACAGTAGACCTGAAGTGAAGCATCGGAATCTATAACTAGTGTCATATGAATGGTTCAAAACATAGACAGTCAGAAGAGTCAGTTTTCTTGTACTTAAGTCGGCATTGTGCCTTTTGTACTTAATTCCGAAGCAATTTCTGTGTTTCATCGTCAATAAGAAGGTCAGAGAGATACAGTAAACCTGAAGTAAAGCATCGGAATCTATAACGAGTGTCACATGAATGGTTCAAAGTATAGACAGTAAGAAAAGTCAGTTTTCTTGTACTTAAGTCGGCATTGTACTTTTGTAGTAATTCCGATGCAATTTCTGTGTTTCATCGTCAATAAGAAGGTCAGAGGGATACAGTAAACCAGAAGTGAAGCATCTGAATCTATAACTAGTGTCACAGGAATGGTTCAAAACATAGACAGTAAGAAGAGTCAGTTTTCTTGTTCTTAAGTCGGCATTGTGCATTTGTATTCAATTCCGATGCAATTTCTGTGTTTCATCGTCAATACGAAGGACAGAGGGATACAGTAAACCTGAAGTGATGCATGGGAATCTATAACTAGTGTCACAGGAATGGTTCAATTCATAGACAGTGAGGGGAGTCAGTTTTCTTGTACATAAGTCGGCATTGTGCCTTTTGTATTTAATTCAGATGCAATATCTGTGTTTCATCGTCAATAAGAAGGTCAGAGGGATCCAGTAAACCTGAAGTAAAGCATCGAAATCTATAACTAGTGTAACAGGAATGGTTCAAACCACAGACAGTAAGAAGAGTCAGTTATCTTGTACTTAAGACGGCATTGTGCTTTTTGTACTTAATTCCGAAGCAATTTCTGTGTTTCATCGTCAGTAAGATGGTCAGAGGGATACAGTAAACCTGAAGTAAAGCATCGGAATCTATAACGACTGTCACATGAATGGTTCAAAATATAGACAATAAGAAGAGTTAGTTTGCTTGTACTTAAGTCGGCTTTGTACCTTTTGTATTAATCCCGATGCAATTTCTGTGTTTCATCGTCAATAAGAATGTCAGAGGGAAACAGTAAACCTGAAGTGAAGCATCGGAATCTATAACTAGTGTCACAGGAATGGTTCAAAACATAGATCGTAAGAAGAATCAGTTTTCTTGTACTTAAGTCGGCATTGTGCGTTTTGTATGTAATTCCGATGCAATATCTGTGTTTCATCGTCAATAAGAAGGTCAGAGGGATACAGCAAACCTGAAGTGAAGCATCGGAATCTATAACTAGTGTCACAGGAATGGTTCAAACATAGACAGTAAGAAGAGTCAGTTTTCTTGTACTTAAGTCGGCATTGTGCCTTTTATATTTAATTCCGATGCAATTTCTGTGTTTCATCGTCAATAAGAAGGCCAGAGGGAAACAGTAAACCTGAAGCGAAGCATCGGAATCTATAACTAGTGTCACAGGAATGGTTCAAATCATAGACAGTAAGAAGAGTCTGTTATCTTGTACTTAAGTCGGCATTGGGCCTTTTGTATTTAATTCCGATGCAATTTCTGTGTTTCATCGTCAATAAGAAGGTCAGAGGGATACAGTAAACATGAAGTAAAGCATTGGAATCTATAACGAGTGTCACATGAATGGTTCAAAATATAGACAGTAAAAAGAGTCAGTTTTCTTGTACTTAAGTCGGCATTGTGCCTTTTGTATTTAATTATGATGCAATTTCTGAGTTTCATCGTCAATAAGGAGGTCAGAGGGATACAGTAAACCTGAAGTGAAGCATCGGAATCTGTAACTAGTGTCACAATAATGGTTCAAAACATAGACAGTAAGAAGAGTCAGTTTTTTTGTACTTAAGTAGGCATTGTGCCTTTTGTATTTAATTCCGATGCAATATCTGTGTTTCATCAACAATGTGAAGGTCAGAGGGATACAGTAAACCTGAAGGGAAGCATCGGAATCTATAACTAGTATCACATGAATGGTTCAAACATAGACAGTAAGAAGAGTAAGTTTTCTTGTACTTAAGTCGGCATTGTGCCTTTTGAATTTAATTCCGATGCAATATCTGTGTTTCATCGTCAATAAGAAGGTCAGAGGGATACAGTAAACATGAAGTGAAGCATCGGAATCTATAAGTAGAGTCTCAGGAATGGTTCAAAACATAGACTGTAAGAAGAGTCAGTTTTCTTGTACTTAAGTCGGCATCGTGGCTTTTATATTTACTTCCGATGCAATTTCTGTGTTTCATCGTCACTAGGAAGGTCAATGGGATACAGTTAACCTGAAGTGTTGCATCGGAATCTTTAACTAGTGTCACAGGAATGGTTCAAAACATAGACAGTAAGGAGAGTCAGTTTTCTTGTACTTAAGTCGGCATTGTGCCTTTTGTATTTAATTCCGATGCAATTTCTGTGTTTCATCGTCAATAAGATCTTCAGAAGGATACAGTAAAACTGAAGTGAAGCATCGGAATCTATAACTAGTGTCACTGGAATGGTTCAAAACATGGACTGTAAGAAGGGTCAGTTTTCTTGTACTTAAGTCGGCATTGTGCCTTTTCTATTTAATTCCGATGCAATTTCTATGTTTCATCGTCAATTAGAAGGTCAGAGGGATACAGTAAACCTGAAGTGTTGCATCGGAATCCTTAACTAGTGTCACAGGAATGGTTCAAAACATAGACAGTAAGGAGAGTCAGTTTTCTTGTACTTAAGTCGGCATTGTGCCTTTTGTATTTAATTCCGATGCAATTTCTGTGTTTCGTCGTCAATAAGATCTTCAGAAGGATACAGTAATACTGAAGTGAAGCATCGGAATCTATAACTAGTGTCACTGGAATGGTTCAAAACATAGACTGTAAGAAGAGTCAGTTTTCTTGTACTTAAGTCGGCATAGTGCCTTTTGTATTTAATTCCGATGCAATATCTGTGTTTCATCGTCAATAAGATGGTCAGAGGGGTACAGTAAAACTGAAGTGAAGCATCGTAATCTATAACTAGTGTAACAGGAATGGATCAAACGTAGACAGTTAGAAGAGTTAGTTTTCTTGTACTTAAGTCGGCATTGTGCCTCTTATATTAAATCCGATGCAATTTCTGTGTTTCATCGTCAATAAGACGGTCAGAGGGATACAGTAAACCTGAAGTGAAGCATCGGAAACTACAACTAGTGTAACGGGAATGGTTCAAACCACAGACAGTAAGAAGAGTCAGTTATCTTGTACTTAAGTCGGCATTGTGCCGTTTGTACTTAATTCCGAAGCAATTTCTGTGTTTCATCGTCAATAAGAAGGTCAGAGGGATACAGTAAACCTGAAGTAAAGCATTGGAATCTATAACGAGTATCACATGAATGGTTCAAAATATAGACAGTAAGAAGAGTCAGTTTTCTTGTACTTAAGTCGGCATTGTGTCTTTTGTATTTAATTCCGATGCAATTTCTGTGTTTCATTGTCAATAAGAAGGACAGAGGGATACAGTTCAACTGAAGTGAGGCATCAGAATCTATAACTAGTGTCACAGGAGTGGTTCAAAACATTGACAGTAAGAAGAGTCAGTTTTCATGTACTTAACTCGGCATTGTGCCTTTTGTATTTAATTCCGATTCAATTTCTGTGTTTCATCGTCAATAAGAAGGTCAGAGGGATACAGTAAACCTGAAGTGAAGCATCGGTATCTATAACTAGTGTCACAGGAATGGTTCAAAACATAGACAGTAAGAAGAGTCAGATTTCTTGTACTTAAGTCGGCATTGTGCCTTTTATATTTAATTCCGATGCAATTTCTGTGTTTCATCGTCAATAAGAAGGTCAGAGGGAAACAGTAAACCTGAAGTGAAGCATCGGAATCTATAACTAGTGTCACAGGAATGGTTCAAATCATAGACAATAAGATGAATCAGTTATCTTGTACTTAAGTCGGCATTGTGTTTTTTGTATTTAATTCCGAAGCAATTTCTGTGTTTCATCGTCAATAAGAAGGTCAGAGGAATACAGTAAACCTGAAGTAAAGCATCAGAATCTATAACGAGTGTCACATGAATGGTTCAAACCATAGACAGTAAGAAGAGTCAGTTTTCTTGTACTTAAGTCGGCATTGTGCCTATTGAATTTAATTCCGATGCAATTTCTGTGTTTCATCGTCAATAAGAAGGTCAGAGGGAAACAGTAAACCTGAAGTGAAGCATTAGAATCTATAAATAGTGTCACAGGAATGGTTCAAAGCATAGGCAGTAAGAAGAGTCAGTTTTCTTGTACTTGAGTCGGCATATTGCCTTTTGTATTTAATTCCGATGCAATTTCTGGGTGTCATCGTCAACAAGAAGGTCAGAGGGAAACATTAAACCTGAAGTGAAGCATCGGAATCTATAACTAGTGTCACAGGAATGGTTCAAACCACAGACAGTAAGAAGAATCAGTTATCTTGTACTTAAGTCGGCATTGTGCCTTTTGTACTTAATTCCGAAGCAATTTCTGTTTTTCATCGTCAATAAGAAGGTCAGAGGGATACAGTAAACCTGAAGTAAAGCATCGGACTCTATAACGAGTGTCACATGAATGGTTCAAAATATAGACAGTAAGAAGAGTCAGTTTTCTTGTACTTATGTCGGCATTGTAACTTTTGTATTAATTCCGATGCAATTTCTGTGTTCCATCGTCAATAAGAAGGTCAGAGGGATACAGTAAACCGGAAGTGAAGCATCGGAATCTATGACTAGTGTCACAGGAATGGTTCAAAACATAGACAGTAAGAAGTGTCAGTTTTCTTGTACTTAAGTCGGCATTGTGCCTTTTGTATTTAATTCCGATGCAATTTCTGTGTTTCATCGTAATAAGAAGGTCAGTGGGATACAGTAAACCTGAAGTGGAGCATTGGAATCTATAACTAGTGTCACAGGACTGGTTCAAAACATAGACAGTAAGAAGAGTCAGTTTCCTTGTACTTAAGTCGGCATAGTGCCTTTTGTATTTAATTCCGATGCAATATCTGTGTTTCATCGTCAATAGGAAGGTCGGAGGGATACAGTAAACCTGAAGTGAAGCATCGGAATCTATACCTAGTGTCACAGGAATGGTTCAAAACATAGACAGTAAGAAGAGTCAGTTTTCTTGTACTTAAGTCGGCATTGTGTCTTTTGTATTTAATTCCGATGCAATTTCTGTGTTTCAATGTCAATAAGAAGGACAGAGGGATACAGTTAACTTGAAGTGAGGCATCAGAATCTATAACTAGTGTCACAGGAGTGGTTCAAAACATTGACAGTAAGAGAGTCAGTTTTCTTGTACTTAAGTCGGCATTGTGCCTTTTGTATTTAATTCCGATCCAATATCTGTGTTTCATCGTCAATAAGAAGGTCAGACTGATACAGTAAACCTGAAGTGAAGCATCGGTATCTATAACTAGTGTCACAGGAATGGTTCAAAACATAGACAGTAAGAAGAGTCAGATTTATTGTACTTAAGTCGGCATTGTGCCTTTTATATTTAATTCCGATGCAATTTCTGTGTTTCATCGTCATAAGAAGGTCAGAGGGAAACAGTAAACCTGAAGTGAAGCATCGGAATCTATAACTAGTGTCACAGGAATGGTTCAAATCATAGACAATAAGAAGAATCAGTTATCTTGTACTTAAGTCGGCATTGTGTCTTTTGTATTTAATTCCGAAGCAATTTCTGTGTTTCATCGTCAATAAGAAGGTCAGAGGAATACAGTAAACCTGAAGTAAAGCATCAGAATCTACAACGAGTGTCACATGAATGGTTCAAAACATAGACAGTAAGAAGAGTCAGTTTTCTTGTACTTAAGTCGGCATTGTGCCTATTGAATTTAATTCCGATGCAATTTCTGTGTTTCGTCGTCAATAAGAAGGTCAGAGGGAAACAGTAAACCTGAAGTGAAGCATCGGAATCTATAACTAGTGTCACGGGAATGGTTCAAAGCATAGGCAGTAAGAAGAGTCAGTTTTCTTGTACTTGAGTCTGCATTGTGCCTTTTGTATTTACTTCCGATGCAATTTCTGTGTTTCATCGTCAATAAGAACATCAGAGGGATACAAAAAACCTGAAGTGAAGAATTGGACCTATAACTAGTGTCACAGGAATGGTTCAAAACATTGACAGTAAGAAGAGTCAGTTTTCTTGTACTTAAGTCAGCATTGTGCCTATTAATTTTAATTCCGATGCAATTTCTGTGTTTCATCGTCAATAAGAAGGTCACAGGGATACAGTAAACCTCAAGTGAAGCATCGGAATCTATAACTAGTGTCACAGGAATGGTTCAAAACATAGACAGTAAGAAGAGTCAGTTTTCTTGTACTTAAGTCGGCATTGTGCCTTTTGTATTTAATTCCGATGCAATTTCTGTGTTTCATCGTCATCAAGAAGGACAGAGGGATACAGTAAACCTGAAGTGATGCATCGGAATCTATAACTAGTGTCGCAGGAATGGTTCAATACATAGACAGTAAGAAGAGTCAGTTTTCTCGTTCTTAAGTCGGCATTGTGCCTTTTGTATTTAATTCCGATGCAATATCTGTGTTTCATCGTCAATAAGAAGGTCAGAGGGTTACAGTAAACCTGAAGTGAAGCATCTGAATCTATAACTAGTGTCACAGGAATGGTTCAAAACATAGACAGTAAGAAGAGTCAGTTTTCTTGTTTTTAAGTCGGCATTGTGCATTTGTATTTAATTCCGATGCAATTTCTGTGTTTCATCGTCAATACGAAGGACAGAGGGATACAGTAAACCTGAAGTGATGCATCGGAATCTATAACTAGTGTCACAGGAATGGTTCAATTCATAGACAGTAAGGGGAGTCAGTTTTCTTGTACATAAGTCGGCATTGTGCCTTTTGTATTTAATTCCGATGCAATATCTGTGTTTCATCGTCAATAAGAAGGTCAGAGGGATCCAGTAAACCTGAAGTAAAGCATCGAAATCTATAACTAGTGTAACAGGAATGGTTCAAACCACAGACAGTAAGAAGAGTCAGTTATCTTGTACTTAAGACGGCATTGTGCCTTTTGTACTTAATTCCGAAGCAATTTCTGTGTTTCATCGTCAATAAGATGGTCAGAGGGATACAGTAAACCTGAAGTAAAGCATCGGAATCTATAACGAGTGTCTCATGAATGGTTCAAAATATAGACAATAAGAAGAGTCAGTTTGCTTGTACTTAAGTCGGCTTTGTACCGTTTGTATTAATTCCGATGCAATTTCTGTGTTTCATCGTCAATAAGAATGTCAGAGGGAAACAGTAAACCTGAAGTGAAGCATCGGAATCTATAACTAGTGTCACAGGAGTGGTTCAAAACATAGATCGTAAGAAGAATCAGTTTTCTTGTACTTAAGTCGGCATTGAGCGTTTTGTATGTAATTCCGATGCAATATCTGTGTTTCATCGTCAATAAGAAGGTGAGAGGGATACAGCAAACCTGAAGTGAAGCATCGGAATCTATAACTAGTGTCACAGGAATGGTTCAAATCATAGACAATAAGAAGAATCAGTTATCTTGTACTTAAGTCGGCATTGTGTCTTTTGTATTTAATTCCGAAGCAATTTCTGTGTTTCATCGTCAATAAGAAGGTCAGAGGAATACAGTAAACCTGAAGTAAAGCATCAGAATCTATAACGAGTGTCACATGAGTGGTTCAAAACATAGACAGTAAGAAGAGTCAGTTTTCTTGTACTTAAGTCGGCATTCTGCCTATTGAATTTAATTCCGATGCAATTTCTGTGTTTCATCGTCAATAAGAAGGTCAGAGGGAAACTGTAAATCTGAAGTGAAGCATCGGAATCTATAACTAGTGTCACGGGAATGGTTCAAAGCATAGGCAGTAAGAAGAGTCAGTTTTCTTGTACTTGAGTCGGCATTGTGCCTTTTGTATTTACTTCCGATGCAATTTCTGTGTTTCATCGTCAATAAGAACATCAGAGGGATACAGTAAACCTGAAGTGAAGAATTGGATCTATAACTAGTGTCACAGGAATGGTTCAAAACATTGTCAGTAAGAAGAGTCAGTTTTCTTGTACTTAAGTCGGCATTGTGCCTATTAATTTTAATTCCGATGCAATTTCTGTGTTTCATCGTCAATAAGAAGGTCAGAGGGATACAGTAGACCTGAAGTGAAGCATCGTAATCTATAACTAGTGTCATATGAATGGTTCAAAACATAGACAGTCAGAAGAGTCAGTTTTCTTGTACTTAAGTCGGCATTGTGCCTTTTGTACTTAATTCCGATGCAATTTCTGTGTTTCATCGTCAATAAGAAGGTCAGAGAGATACAGTAAACCTGAAGTAAAGCATCGGAGTCTATAACGAGTGTCAAATGAATGGTTCAAGGTATAGACAGTAAGAAAAGTCAGTTTTCTTGTACTTAAGTCGGCATTGTACTTTTGTAGTAATTCCGATGCAATTTCTGTGTTTCATCGTCAATAAGAAGGTCAGAGGGATACAGTAAACCAGAAGTGAAGCATCTGAATCTATAACTAGTGTCACAGGAATGGTCAAAACATAGACAGTAAGAAGAGTCAGTTTTCTTGTTCTTAAGTCGGCATTGTGCATTTGTATTTAATTCCGATGCAATTTCTGTGTTTCATCGTCAATACGAAGGACAGAGGGATACAGTAAACCTGAAGTGATGCATCGGAATCTATAACTAGTGTCACAGGAATGGTTCAATTCATAGACAGTGAGGGGAGTCAGTTTTCTTGTACATAAGTCGGCATTGTGCCTTTTGTATTTAATTCAGATGCAATATCTGTGTTTCATCGTCAATAAGAAGGTCAGAGGGATCCAGTAAACCTGAAGTAAAGCATCGAAATCTATAACTAGTGTAACAGGAATGGTTCAAACCACAGACAGTAAGAAGAGTCAGTTATCTTGTACTTAAGACGGCATTGTGCCTTTTGTACTTAATTCCGAAGCAATTTCTGTGTTTCATCGTCAATAAGATGGTCAGAGGGATACAGTAAACCTGAAGTAAAGCATCGGAATCTATAACGACCGTCACATGAATGATTCAAAATATAGACAATAAGAAGAGTCAGTTTGCTTGTACTTAAGTCGGCTTTGTACCTTTTGTATTAATCCCGATGCAATTTCTGTGTTTCATCGTCAATAAGAATGTCAGAGGGAAACAGTAAACCTGAAGTGAAGCATCGGAATCTATAACTAGTGTCACAGGAATGGTTCAAAACATAGATCGTAAGAAGAATCAGTTTTCTTGTACTTAAGTCGGCATTGTGCGTTTTGTATGTAATTCCGATGCAATATCTGTGTTTCATCGTCAATAAGAAGGTCAGAGGGATAGAGCAAACCTGAAGTGAAGCATCGGAATCTATAACTAGTGTCACAGGAATGGTTCAAACATAGACAGTAAGAAGAGTCAGTTTTCTTGTACTTAAGTCGGCATTGTGCCTTTTATATTTAATTCCGATGCAATTTCTGTGTTTCATCGTCAATAAGAAGGCCAGAGGGAAACAGTAAACCTGAAGCGAAGCATCGGAATCTATAACTAGTGTCACAGGAATGGTTCAAATCATAGACAGTAAGAAGAGTCTGTTATCTTGTACTTAAGTCGGCATTGGGCCTTTTGTATTTAATTCCGAAGCAATTTCTGTGTTTCATCGTCAATAAGAAGGTCAGAGGGATACAGTAAACATGAAGTAAAGCATTGGAATCTATAACGAGTGTCACATGAATGGTTCAAAGCATAGACAGTAAAAAGAGTCAGTTTTCTTGTACTTAAGTCGGCAGTGTGCCTTTTGTATTTAATTATGATGCAATTTCTGAGTTTCATCGTCAATAAGGAGGTCAGAGGGATACAGTAAACCTGAAGTGAAGCATCGGAATCTATAACTAGTGTCACAATAATGGTTCAAAACATAGACAGTAAGAAGAGTCAGTTTTTTTGTACTTAAGTAGGCATTGTGCCTTTTGTATTTAATTCCGATGCAATATCTGTTTTTCATCAACAATGTGAAGGTCAGAGGGATACAGTAATCCTTAAGTGAAGCATCGGAATCTATAACTAGTATCACATGAATGGTTCAAACATAGACAGTAAGAAGAGTAAGTTTTCTTGTACTTAAGTCGGCATTGTGCCTTTTGAATTTAATTCCGATGCAATATCTGTGTTTCATCGTCAATAAGAAGGTCAGAGGGATACAGTAAACTTGAAGTGAAGCATCGGAATCTATAAGTAGAGTCTCAGGAATGGTTCAAAACATAGACTGTAAGAAGAGTCAGTTTTCTTGTACTTAAGTCGGCATTGTGGCTTTTATATTTACTTCCGATGCAATTACTGTGTTTCATCGTCACTAAGAAGGTCAGTGGGATACAGTAAACCTTAAGTGAAGCATTGGAATCTATAACTAGTGTCACAGGAAGGGTCCAAAACATAGACAGTAAGAAGAGTCAGTTTTCTAGTACTTAAGTCGGCATTGTGCCTTTTGTATTTAATTCCGATGCAATATCTGTGTTTCATCGTCAATAAGAAGGTCAGAGGGATACTGTAAACCTGAATAGAAGCATCGGAATCTATAACTAGTGTAACAGGAATGGTTCAAACATAGACAGTTAGAAGAGTTAGTTTTCTTGTTCTTAAGTCGGCATTGTGCCTTTTCTATTTAATTCCGATGCAATTTCTATGTTTCATCGTCAATTAGAAGGTCAGAGGGATACAGTAAACCTGAAGTGTTGCATCGGAATCTTTAACTAGTGTCACAGGAATGGTTCAATACATAGACAGTAAGGAGAGTCAGTTTTCTTGTACTTAAGTCGGCATTGTGCCTTTTGTATTTAATTCCGATGCAATTTCTGTGTTTCATCGTCAATAAGATCTTCAGAAGGATACAGTAAAACTGAAGTGAAGCATCAGAATCTATAACTAGTGTCACTGGAATGGTTCAAAACATAGACTGTAAGAAGAGTCAGTTTTCTTGTACTTAAGTCGGCATAGTGCCTTTTGTATTTAATTCCGATGCAATATCTGTGTTTCATCGTCAATAAGAAGGTCAGAGGGGTACAGTAAAACTGAAGTGAAGCATCGTAATCTATAACTAGTGTAACAGGAATGGATCAAACGTAGACAGTTAGAAGAGTTAGTTTTCTTGTACTTAAGTCGGCATTGTGCCTTTTATATTAAATCCGATGCAATTTCTGTGTTTCATCGTCAATAAGAAGGTCAGAGGGATACAGTAAACCTGAAGTGAAGCATCGGAAACTACAACTAGTGTAACGGGAATGGTTCAAACCACAGACAGTAAGAAGAGTCAGTTATCTTGTACTTAAGTCGGCATTGTGCCGTTTGTACTTAATTCCGAAGCAATTTCTGTGTTTCATCGCCAATAAGAAGGTCAGAGGGATACAGTAAACCTGAAGTAAAGCATTGGAATCTATAACGAGTATCACATGAATGCTTCAAAATATAGACAGTAAGAAGAGTCAGTTTTCTTGTACTTAAGTCGGCATTGTGTCTTTTGTATTTAATTATGATGCAATTTCTGTGTTTCATTGTCAATAAGAAGGACAGAGGGATACAGTTCAACTGAAGTGAGGCATCAGAATCTATAACTAGTGTCACAGGAGTGGTTCAAAACATTGACAGTAAGAAGAGTCAGTTTTCATGTACTTAAGTCGGCATTGTGCCTTTTGTATTTAATTCCGATGCAATTTCTGTGTTTCATCGTCAATAAGAAGGTCAGAGGGATACAGTAAACCTGAAGTGAAGCATCGGTATCTATAACTAGTGTCACAGGAATGGTTCAAAACATAGACAGTAAGAAGAGTCAGATTTCTTGTACTTAAGTCGGCATTGTGCCTTTTATATTTAATTCCGATGCAATTTCTGTGTTTCATCGTCAATAAGAAGGTCAGAGGGAAACAGTAAACCTGAAGTGAAGCATCGGAATCTATAACTAGTGTCACAGGAATGGTTCAAATCATAGACAATAAGAAGAATCAGTTATCTTGTACTTAAGTCGGCATTGTGCTTTTTGTATTTAATTCCGAAGCAATTTCTGTGTTTCATCGTCAATACGAAGGTCAGAAGAATACAGTAAACCTGAAGTAAAGCATCAGAATCTATAACGAGTGTCACATGAATGGTTCAAACCATAGACAGTAAGAAGAGTCAGTTTTCTTGTACTTAAGACGGCATTGTGCCTATTGAATTTAATTCCGATGCAATTTCTGTGTTTCATCGTCAATAAGAAGGTCAGAGGGAAACAGTAAACCTGAAGTGAAGCATTAGAATCTATAAATAGTGTCACAGGAATGGTTCAAAGCATAGGCAGTAAGAAGAGTCAGTTTTCTTGTACTTGAGTCGGCATATTGCCTTTTGTATTTAATTCCGATGCAATTTCTGGGTGTCATCGTCAACAAGAAGGTCAGAGGGAAACATTAAACCTGAAGTGAGGCATCGGAATCTATAACTAGTGTCACAGGATAGGTTCAAACCACAGACAGTAAGAAGAATCAGTTATCTTGTACTTAAGTCGGCATTGTGCCTTTTGTACTTAATTCCGAAGCAATTTCTGTTTTTCATCGTCAATAAGAAGGTCAGAGGGATACAGTAAACCTGAAGTAAAGCATCGGAATCTATAACGAGTGTCACATGAATGGTTCAAAATATAGACAGTAAGAAGAGTCAGTTTTCTTGTACTTATGTCGGCATTGTACCTTTAGTATTAATTCCGATGCAATTTCTGTGTTCCATCGTCAATAAGAAGGTCAGAGGGATACAGTAAACCGGAAGTGAAGCATCGGAATCTATAACTAGTGTCACAGGAATGGTTCAAAACATAGACAGTAAGAAGTGTCAGTTTTCTTGTACTTAAGTCGGCATTGTGCCTTTTGTATTTAATTCCGATGCAATTTCTGTGTTTCATCGTAATAAGAAGGTCAGTGGGATACAGTAAACCTGAAGTGGAGCATTGGAATCTATAACTAGTGTCACAGGACTGGTTCAAAACATAGACAGTAAGAAGAGTCAGTTTTCTTGTACTTAAGTCGGCATAGTGCCTTTTGTATTTAATTCCGATGCAATATCTGTGTTTCATCGTCAATAGGAAGGTCGGAGGGATACAGTAAACCTGAAGTGAAGCATCGGAATCTATACCTAGTGTCACAGGAATGGTTCAAAGCATAGACAGTAAGAAGAGTCAGTTTTCTTGTACTTAAGTCGGCATTGTGTCTTTTGTATTTAATTCCGATGCAATTTCTGTGTTTCAATGTCAATAAGAAGGACAGAGGGATACAGTTAACCTGAAGTGAGGCATCAGAATCTATAACTAGTGTCACAGGAGTGGTTCAAAACATTGACAGTAAGAGAGTCAGTTTTCTTGTACTTAAGTCGGCATTGTGCCTTTTGTATTTAATTCCGATCCAATATCTGTGTTTCATCGTCAATAAGAAGGTCAGACTGATACAGTAAACCTGAAGTGAAGCATCGGTATCTATAACTAGTGTCACAGGAATGGTTCAAAACATAGACAGTAAGAAGAGTCAGATTTATTGTACTTAAGTCGGCATTGTGCCTTTTATATTTAATTCCGATGCAATTTCTGTGTTTCATCGTCATAAGAAGGTCAGAGGGAAACAGTAAACCTGAAGTGAAGCATCGGAATCTATAACTAGTGTCACGGGAATGGTTCAAAGCATAGGCAGTAAGAAGAGTCAGTTTTCTTGTACTTAAGTCGGCATTGTGTCTTTTGTATTTAATTCCGATGCAATTTCTGTGTTTCAATGTCAATAAGAAGGACAGGGGGATACAGTTAACCTGAAGTGAGGCATCAGAATCTATAACTAGTGTCACAGGAGTGGTTCAAAACATTGACAGTAAGAGAGTCAGTTTTCTTGTACTTAAGTCGGCATTGTGTCTTTTGTATTTAATTCCGAAGCAATTTCTGTGTTTCATCGTCAATAAGAAGGTCAGAGGAATACAGTAAACCTGAAGTAAAGGATCAGAATCTACAACGAGTGTCACATGAATGGTTCAAAACATAGACAGTAAGAAGAGTCAGTTTTCTTGTACTTAAGTCGGCATTGTGCCTATTGAATTTAATTCCGATGCAATTTCTGTGTTTCGTCGTCAATAAGAAGGTCAGAGGGAAACAGTAAACCTGAAGTGAAGCATCGGAATCTATAACTAGTGTCACGGGAATGGTTCAAAGCATAGGCAGTAAGAAGAGTCAGTTTTCTTGTACTTGAGTCTGCATTGTGCCTTTTGTATTTACTTCCGATGCAATTTCTGTGTTTCATCGTCAATAAGAACATCAGAGGGATACAGTAAACCTGAAGTGAAGAATTGGATCTATAACTAGTGTCACAGGAATGGTTCAAAACATTGACAGTAAGAAGAGTCAGTTTTCTTGTACTTAAGTCAGCATTGTGCCTATTAATTTTAATTCCGATGCAATTTCTGTGTTTCATCGTCAATAAGAAGGTCAGAGGGATACAGTAAACCTCAAGTGAAGCATCGGAATCTATAACTAGTGTCACAGGAATGGTTCAAAACATAGACAGTAAGAAGAGTCAGTTTTCTTGTACTTAAGTCGGCATTGTGCCTTTTGTATTTAATTCCGATGCAATTTCTGTGTTTCATCGTCATCAAGAAGGACAGAGGGATACAGTAAACCTGAAGTGATGCATCGGAATCTATAACTAGTGTCGCAGGAATGGTTCAATACATAGACAGTAAGAAGAGTCAGTTTTCTTGTACTTAAGTCGGCATTGTGCCTTTTGTATTTAATTCCGATGCAATATCTGTGTTTCATCGTCAATAAGAAGGTCAGAGGGTTACAGTAAACCTGAAGTGAAGCATCTGAATCTATAACTAGTGTCACAGGAATGGTTCAAAACATAGACAGTAAGAAGAGTCAGTTTTCTTGTTCTTAAGTCGGCATTGTGCATTTGTATTTAATTCCGATGCAATTTCTGTGTTTCATCGTCAATACGAAGGACAGAGGGATACAGTAAACCTGAAGTGATGCATCGGAATCTATAACTAGTGTCACAGGAATGGTTCAATTCATAGACAGTAAGGGGAGTCAGTTTTCTTGTACATAAGTCGGCATTGTGCCTTTTGTATTTAATTCCGATGCAATATCGGTGTTTCATCGTCAATAAGAAGGTCAGAGGGATCCAGTAAACCTGAAGTAAAGCATCGAAATCTATAACTAGTGTAACAGGAATGGTTCAAACCACAGACAGTAAGAAGAGTCAGTTATCTTGTACTTAAGACGGCATTGTGCCTT